>NW_020291355.1:201449-261261 GCF_003184745.1 Aspergillus uvarum CBS 121591
GTTATTCTGTGTTGATTGGACGGCAGTAAATATTTGAGATGCTACGCTACATGCTCTTCTCCATCGTGCGCGCTCGTTTGTTCTGCGGCTGCGGTTCCTCCTCAGTGGTGCCCGGCCCAGGAACGTAGTCCCCTCCTTCAGTCTCCTCGGTGCCACCCCGTAACTGATCGATCCGGAGCGTGTAATCTTCTTGCTCGGACTCACTCGTCCCGCCATCGCCATCCTCCGCCGAACTCGCCGGCGCACTGCTGTCCACCGCGCCCAGCCCCGTGCTGACCAGCTTACTGAGCTTGCCGACCTTCGCAAAATTCGACGCCGTCTTGGTCGACGGCCGTCCCACATCGCCGGGGATCTTCGCATCGCGGAAATCCGCCGCCTTGGCCGTGCCGTCGATCACCCGCAGATTGGCCCGCCACATCTTGACGTCGCGCACGTCGCTGTAGTGGCCCACATCCTCGCCGTTGAGCGTGTCGAGCGCCAGCGTCTGCGTGCGGAAATCGCCCCAGAACCAGCGCTTGCCGGCGCGGATGCGCTCGTCAGTCGCCCGCGAGTACGCCCGGCCGCGCAGCACCCCGTGCAGATCGTAGTGGAGCGCCGGCGAGCGGAACAGCAGCTGCATCGCGTCGGGCTCGTAGCAGCGGCCCAGGATCATGTCTTGGGAGATGTTCACCAGCGCCCCCGCGTGGAGCGGGTACCACTCCCCGTAGCCGCCCATGCCGACGTAGTGGAAGGTGCTCGCGATCTCGTCTGAGGTGAGGGGTTGGGGTTGCGGGGAGTCTTGGGTCCGTCGTTGTTGTTGTTGTTGTTGTTGTTGTAGGAGTGCTACTGCGCACTCGCGATCGTTCGTGTACACTTTGCCCTGGATGCGCACCCGGTACGTCTCGGCCAATTGTTTGGAGCGCGGGTCGGCGTCGCACTCCCTCAGCTCGAGGCGGATCTTGTGGATGACCATCACGTTGAGAGTGACTGCTGTCGTCGCAGGATCGACGGTATCTGTATCTGCATCGTACCCCGACGGTTTGAGCCGGACCGCGTCGCCGACAGCCAGGAATTCCGCCCCCAGGAAAATCCCGCGACAGTAGATCGCGGCGTTTGGCCACGTTCCCTGAAAGCGGTATTTCTCCAGCAGGCTGAACGAAGCCATGACGGTCAGGGCATTCTCGATGGACGGATGCAGTTGCTCCCGCGGCACGCCCTGCAAGAAATGCTCGTACGCGCCAAACGGCCGGATGCACTTCATGGGCACATACTTGTGCTGCAGAGAGTAGCTCTTGTCCTCGCTGTTGGGGTCCGGGAACGTCTCCACCCGGAACCCCGAGTAGTTCGGCCCCCATTTCTTCGGCGTCGTGACGACGATATCCTGCAGGACCACATCTTCCTCGGGCAGCTGGCCGACGACGCCCGCGCGCCAGTCGGGAGCCCCGTGCCATTGCTTGTGTCTGTAGATCTGGACCTGCCCCGCCTCCGGGTTCCACGCGAGCTTCCCCTCGTACTCCGTCGTCCACAGCACCAGCTCGCCCGTGCGCGGCACAAACGACGGGAGCATGTTCAGCTTCTCCAGGTATTCGCGCAGCGGCATGCGCTCGGCGCGCCAGTCCATGCTGTCAGGTTCCGTGATCTTCTCGTCTAGCTGGCCCTTCGCGCGCAGTTTGATGACGGCGGCTTTGAACACGTCCGGGGTGCCCTCGCTATCGGCGATATATTGCATGCTGGATTCCGACGGCCGGCCGGGCATCCGTCTGGAGGAGCGTACGGCAACAGCAGAAGTAGTATTATCAGCAGCAGCAGCAGCAGCAGCAGTAGAACCAGGAGGTCTACCGGGCTTCCTGCCACTGCCGGGAGGTCGGCCGCGTCTGCCGGGGGTGCCTACGGGTTTGATCGGGGTGCTGGTGCCGGACGACGTGCGCGTGCCCGAGCCCGGAGGTCGTCCACGGGGCCGGCCCACTCCTCTTCCGATCGGGATACCGTCTAATATCACGTCAGTAGATTCCAAGAAGTAACCTCAGAAACGTACCTTTCTTGCGCTTAGCTAGCTTCTCGCAGAGATGGCAGGAGCAGGGCTCCTTGCCTTGGCTCATCAGATGGCAGAAATGCGGAAAGAACTGAACGGTGGAGTAGAAGTATTGTTGAAGTGGATGGCCGTAGAGGAATCGATCTCGCTGGGTTTGGCGTTAGACATCATTCACTAGATATCGGTCGTGCAACTCACGATATCAGGATCCGTTCCGCGCGGTCTGTCAAAAATCGCAAACCCGTCTGGTAAAGAATCCAGGATGTACTCCTGTCCTGCATTTATATTAGAATGTGTCTGGCATGACCGTTGACTTGACATGAGAGTGAAATGTGTAGGATCACGGTACTTCCATCGTGCACACGAGGTGCAAGCGCATGAGATTAAACATGGGATGGTGAATGGTCAATGCACAAAACATAGGATTTCACAACAAGAGCCAAGGGGTATCAATCCAATCAGACAAATCTGGAATACAAATGAAGAAGTTGGGGTAAAAAGAAAGCCACCAAGCAGATCATAACCCTTTTACACTGAACTTGAGACAAACAGCAAGCGAGACAGAAGGCGGAACGGAAACAAACAAGCATGACCCAAGTACTTGTACCCTACCCGTACATAGATATGAAACGGAAAGTAAAATGCAAGCAAATTTGAGACACACGAAATAGTTCTAAGGTAAGAAACATGAACCTACCAGGTTTATAAAAGCCCAGTCTCTGCGCCCACAGCCTCGCGATCTTCCGCCGATAGTAGCTGTCGTCGGGCATGTCGAAGCGGTCCCCCGTCGGCCATCCAGCTCGATCCCCATCGCTGTATGTAGAGTCAATCGGGATGACAATCACCCCGGGATCCTCGTCTTCCATCTTGCTGTTAGCCATGATGTGGTCAGATCGCCCCTCCGCGGGATAGCGCTGGCCTCTTCTTTTAGGGTTGCGAGGTCTTCGGAGGTGATTGTAGGGGAGGCGCGGGAAATGCGAACAACTCCGTCGTTTTTGCCTACCCTTGAAACAGGTGTTCCAAGAAGCCACTGGACATTCTTGTCGTCACAGATAGCCAAGAAGGGTGTGATAAATTGTCTGAAACTGTCTCAATGACAGCAGCTCGATTTGTGATATTCAGGTAGAGGGAAAGTCGCTGGGAAAGAAGCTTTGGAAATTGTTAGGAAATTGTTAGAAAATTAATTATTGTTGGGATTCCATCGCATCGCCGTATCTGCCAGTCATGTGATTTACGGGGCATTGAAAGGAGATATATTCATCCAAAAAAAAAAAAAAAAAAAAAAAAAGAACTTAGAAAATGAGGGTCTTGTTTAGTGAAGAAATAGTTTTCAGCTGAGACCGAGCTCAGAATGGATGCTCTCTTATTCAAGTAATCATAGTCTTTACGTGAGGTGATGTGACGCATAGTCGGGTTGCTTCCCTGGCCTTGCAGCCGTTGGTGATGAATATATAGTGTACCGCAACGCATCACAAATTTTGAAATTGAAGCAATCAAGTCGCCCCTTCTCACTGAGCTTCTACAGCTTCGGAACCTGTCTTGTAAGGCGGAGGGCCAAGTTCACCCTCTTCCACCCAGACCTTGCGCAACTCCTCCTCAATTTCCTCCCGGCGCCGTTTCCACTCTTCTACCTTGTCCAGTCGCTTGCGGATCTCCTGGATCTCCTTCTCGACCCCCAGCTTCTCCTTGGCGGTGCCAATCCTCTCCAGCTCCCATTGTTCTCCTTCCGCGCCAATGCTAATGTTCAAGCTGTAGGTGTGGTACTTCTTCAACGATGCGCGCGTGGAGATCGTAATGACCGTGATACCCCGCTCCTTTGCTCGATCATACAGCAGACCCTCCACGTCGGATGAGACCGCAGAGGTCCCCTCATCAAGAAAGGCGTACCGCGGCTCGTGGTAATAGATGCGAGCCATGGCCATGCGCTGTTTCTCCCCACCGCTCAATACATCCTTCCACTCCTTCCGTGAGTCCCAGCCGCCCTCCCGCGAAGGGAGGTAGCCCAGATGGGCATCATCCAGAATCTTCTGCAGCATCGCGTCTGACACTCCGGCCTCGTGCATGTCGATCTCCGAGTGGGGGTAGATGACCTGATCCCGCAGGGTTCCGACGCTCAGATACGGCCGCTGAGGCAGGAACATGATGCCATCGAGCCCGAATCCCCGCGGCCGACTGACCAAGCCACGATACACCGGCCACACTCCGGCAGCAACCCGCGCAATAGCAGACTTGCCAACGCCATTGGGTCCGGAGATCAAGAGATGGTCTCCAGAGTGCACGACAAACGACAGCGACTCCAGAAGCTCATCGCCGCCGCGGGGATAGAGGGATGGAGCAACGATGGGAACCTGCTCGAGGCGCACGCCATCGAAACCATTGTGGACGGTTCCCTGAACGTCGGCCAGAGAGTATAGTTCCGCACCAGAGTCTCGCGGAGGGTAGTATGCATTTGCGTGAACCCTATGGAGGGTGGAGATGAGGCTGTAGACTCTGGATGTGTACCCAGCCAGTTCCGAAATGTCCTTGATGCTATACATCATCCGGCCGCCCGCGTCCGCTAACGACAGCATCAAGCGTTTGTTCGTGATAAATTCTCTCATGCGGTCGCGCTCACGACCGGTGCCTTCCGGTAGATCGAGCAACTCCAGGGCGCCGCCCGATCCGCCCCACGCAGGTAGGAAGATTGGCAGGGATGTAACGAGATAACCGAAGGCAGACCAAGCATACTTCAGGATAACATCTTCGAGCATGTTGTACCGGATCTTCAGACTGTAAATTCCCTCCATCCATCGCTGGAGGTCTTTGAAGCTTCTTGCCAGAAACACGCGTTCGATGTCCGCGCCACCATAGAAAGAGACTTCCTCCGCGTTCGCGAGGAGTCGGGAATGCAAGCTACGAAAGTCCCCCTCTTTCTTCCCTTCGACCGCTTTCAATTTGCCGAACGGAGGTGAGAGTCTCCGAAGGACTGCCGCCGTGCTGAAATACCCAGTGAGGATTCCAGTCAGAGCCAACGGTCCCAAGGAGCGATAAAGCTGGTAGTTGAAGACGAACAAGTCCACCATCGGCTTACCCATCGAGGAATAAAGTGATGCCGCTGCAGTGCAGAACTGGGTGAGGTCTTGGGTGATGAATTGGTCCGCCCCTTGGCCGATGCTGCCGTCCAGGTTCATCAATTTGTAGTAGTTGTTGTCGTTGGTAAGATAGAGATCATGGATGTACCGCGTCAAGCGGGTTCGGAACGCGATAGACACTTTTGACTGGAGGAACTTGATCATAGCGTTGGTGTATGATGCAAGTGTTCCAATGCCACACCACTTCACGATGCCCCAGGCAAAGGCCCGGCCCTTGCCGGCGACGAGGTCTCGCACAATCTCACCATCAAGGCGTGCAATCAATAGAGAGAGGTACGTCCGTAGAAGCAGGAAAACGCCATGACCCATCAAAAGACCCGTCTCTTTACTACTCCATCGGGGCACCATGATGCTCCCAAGGCTGAGGAACTGATGCAGGAAAGCGAGGTTCAGGCCTGGCTTCGTCATCGGCGGTGGGGTCTGGCTACTGGACGCGCCGTCCCCGACGCGGGCGGCAGCAGGAGGATTTAGAAACAGTCGCCGGTGCGCATCAAATGTCGTGGGTTTGGTTGGGTAGATCTTGACCTTCGAGGTCATGGAACCCTTGTAAGGTACGTATATGGTCCGAGTTCCATCTTTCCCTCTGATCCCAGAGTTCCGGCGTAAAAACCGCCTGCCCTGTGCATGTTCCTTTGACCTCTCGCGAAACCATTTATAGCCTCCATATCCAGTTCCCAAGATCGAGAGAATTAAAGCGATAGTGGCGATGGTTTTGGCTGCTTTCGAAGAGCGCTTTATCCGGGCACGAGTGAGGTTGACATAGTAGTGGTATAGTACCATGAGAGGATCCTCCCGATGCTGTAGTGTCGATTGAGCGGCCATGTCTCCGTCTCATTGACAGACCGCGGGACCTCGGGAGGTGATTTATGGTTGCCACGATCGCAGGCTGCCGGTGCAGCAGTTGTCACCCTCAGGTTCGGACACTGAGGGCCATGAGGGTCGATCGGAAGTGCCGTGTTGCAACGTGGGGTAAGCTGGTGCAGATGCGAAGGAGCTGTGATGTGGAAGCGGAAGAAGGAGTCAGAGACAACAGGCAACAGGTCACATTCTTGGTACTCGTTGAAGCTAATGGCGGAGTTTCGCGCATGTGAAGACCTCGGGCCAACAACCCTGCGGAGAGGCGGAGGCTCACGTGCGGAGTCCCCAGACTCTGACGTCGGTCGCTAATACACATACGAGTACTATAGGTAGGTATATGGCTCTGTCTGAAAGGAAATTAGGAATGATCATTTGATGAAGATTACGTATTAAGACGGGATTATCTATCAGTGCTGGATGCTCATACGACTGACTGTGTTTGTTTCCGTCAAGCAGATACTATAGTAGATGCGATGACACTGTGGGGTCCGCCTGTATTGCAGCCTTTCTGTTGCGGGAAGGTATTACAGTCGGCCAGCTAGGCACTCGTTCTTTGAGGGTTGGAGTCTAAGTAGAAAACCAGTAATGCATATGGAATCTTGTTGATAGATGTGTAGTTTTGCAACTTGGCTGTCGACACTACGTTTGAAGATTATAAGCCCTCGTTGTGTGTACGTAGTAGTTTTAACAATTGATGGTCGAGTGGAGAAAGTGTAGTTTCCTTTCTCGTGTCGGCCAGCCCGCAAGCCCAAGCCCCCGGGTTCGACCCTCGGCCCGCTCGACCATCCCCCGGATATGTTCTAATTTTTGTTTATTTTTCTCCCTTCAGTCTCTCCCTGTGTTGATGCACTGCGAATCAAGGACTGATTCCTTATTTAATCCCTACCGACCACCACCAAAGAGAAACTCAGTCTCACAATCTCAAGGCTGCATGGAGACACATCTCGATCCTAACACGGTGGTTGTACACTCCTACACCCGGGCGCCGGGCGTAAGCGCCCGCTACCCTAAAGGGGACCAAGGTCGCTGCAGCTAAGCCGGGATTGTCCTGCTAGAGGTACAACTCGTAGCGATTACCATCTTGCGTAACGATACGAGCGATCGATTCTGGGCACCAAGGCTGTTTTCAGGATTTGAGACATGGGATGCCCAATGCTGGTGGGCTGGTTTTGCGGGGTTGCGACTAGAGCATCCTCGGCCTTGATGGTGGAGATATCGTGGGTGGGAAGTACTCGGTAAATATGTGGTTCAAAGAAGCTTTGTATACTCCGTAGTAAGTGAGTGAGTGAGTGAGTACTTTGTAAAACTGGGTTAAGCTTTGATAATGGGCAAGTTGCCGTGAGTTCGAAATGTTCGGCGTCCACCAGAAGCACGAGGTGCGCCAATTACCCGGAAGCTTAAGGCTAATGCGGATGTTGCAAGACCCATATATCTACTCAGGCGTGTACGTATCATACTCCTTCAATCAAGGGGGGTCGAGAGGCCCCTGACCGACCTACCTCTGGTGGCTTTCGACCTCTTTTTGTGATGACCTCGTGCCTGTGATCACTATCGGAAAGCCGTTGAACATCGATGGGCGCTTAGGAGTTCTTTGCCAGCTCCGCATCCAACCTCACTGGAAATGATCTATTACACGTTGTGCAAGCGCGCATGCCACACCCTTGAGCTAGCTGAGTTTAGCCCACCTGTAGCGACCGGATACAGGAGCGTCTACGGCGATAATCTCGATTCCATGCGGGCGATGACCGGCGGGACGCAGAGTAATACGGAGTAGACACCTTGCGGTGACACTGAACTGTACGCATGCAGGCAGTCGCGGTACGTGTGCCTTTGGTCAAGTTTACAGCGGAAAATATCGATCTTTGCTGCAAGATAGGGAAATGAACCAGCTGCGAATCCACGAATTCCCTCTTGGGAGGGATGCACGGGCCTGAGGCCTGGGCTCAGCCCGTTGTGTGACCTCTGATTCGCAGGCTCAGTCGGGAATACAGGCTTACTCCGCCCCGAACGCACTGTGAATTTGTGATAAGGTCGAGATGGCGGTTAGCTATTGTGGGCCAAGGTCTACTAGTGGTCTTGGACGCATGGATGAACATCATCATTGAAAAGGGTCGCGAGCCGATCGCATGCGAATGCCAATGGCGGAGGATTAGATCAATAAGGTTGGCCCTGTAGAACCAGAAATTGGTGGAGTCGAGAGCTGCCCGCCTGCCACAGACGAGCCTGCGATCGGAATACGAGCGAGCAAGAGGGTGGAGCTGTAAGGCACATGGGCTATTGTCGTCTTTCGAGCTGGTCGGCCGGCAGCTGGCGGAATCCGTCCGGTGCAGGATCTCAAATTGACATTATTGAATCAAGATTCCGTACCACGGACTAGTCAGTCTGATCGCCCGTGGTAGTAATGTTAGCTGATAATATATGTAAGTAAAGTACAAATGGGAAGCAAGGATCATCTGCATGAATTAGCCCAGGTTCGGATGATCGAAGAAGAGAAGGATCGGAGGACATCATGGAAGCAGGTGCCGGTGCCTGTATTATCACCGACCTCAATGAGATCATTGATGCTAATACCCCTGGATTATGCCCACTCTGGTCACCTGCGGTGGAAACACCCACCTTTCCAATGGATCCCTGTGCGCTTGAACTCGGTGATAAAGGCAGGTGATTGGTTCAAGCTAAAGTAGAGGATGAAAGCATGGGGAGGAGGGTGGATAATGTAGAGAAGGCTGCTGCTCGGACTAGACTAAACCAAAGCAGATGTCATGTTTAGCCTACCATCGATTTGAACGAGCAGTGAAATTGCGATGGCACCTCCCACTTCCGCCCGAACGCCCTTCAACCAGTCAGTGTTGCTGAGTTGCAGCCCTGCACCTTTTCCCTCTCCGGTCCAGACCACTTTCACCCTCGGGTCTCTGTCCTCCTCCTTTTCGCCTTCTTAACCAGCTGTACGGAGGTGCTCCGCAGACTAACTACCAACTTCTGATCTCTTCCTCTGGCCGGAATGACCACGGTAGGGAAGAATACATAGGAAGTAGTTGGGAATGCACGTCCATACAATCATGCTTGGGATGATACATACAGTATCTGGTTGGAGTCAACTGGCGTAATCATTATCTTATTGTTATGGTCAAGATAATTGTTATTATTGTTGTTATTATTGCTTTCCTCCGCTCCTCTCTCTTTCTCTGACTGACTGTCTGTTCTGTTTTCTCCCTCCCCCCTCTCCTTCCCTCCATCTTCCCTGAGCCCTCCTGTGGTCTTCTTATACATCTGGTCCCCTTTTTTTCCATTTTTTTTTTTTTGTTAATCTCCTTCTCTCGTCTTCTTCTCAAATTGGTTAGTCAAGTCCAGGAGCCGAGCCCAGGACACCAGGCTTGTTTAATACCCCCAAGCAGCGGTGCTCGCTCCTTTACCTTTGTGCAACCTAGGATTACATTACCGTTTCCTTCCCCTCCTTTCGTTCCTCCCCTCACACTTCGTAAGAACGCATTCTCGTCTTCATTCTATCCTTCTGTCGGCTGCTTTCCCTGCTATTCGCTGCTATCTGACCAGCTCCAGCTATTCTTATCTTATTCCTTCATCTAAGAGCTTGAACAGGCCATCAAACGGGCCATAAGGACCAGAGACAAGAAGACCTGATCGTCGACCGCCGATCAGAGGACAAGACCAGGGCTCAGCAACCTTCGCCTTTCCTTTATTATCATTATTAAACTTCATCCCCCCATCATCCGTCAACCCCAGTGCAACATTCCCGTCGTTGTACCCTAAAGGAAGGGCCCGTTCCACCTCCAGTACCCGGTCATTTCCCTTTCTCCCTCCCTCTCAACTTTTAATTTTTATTCTTAGTAATTCATTATTGAGAGTTCGAGGAGCTGCATCCTGGCCTTGCCACGTGATCTCCTCGCTGCACTCCCACGGCCGACCCTGCCTCTGCCTGCCTGCCTATCTGTCTGTCTGTCTGTCAGCCTGTCCCTGCGAGCGTTCCCCCAGACGGCGAGATCGTGCCAGTCGCATATGATCATATTTTATACTTGCCTACAGTCCGGTTTCCAGGATTTTTGGAGAAAGGTCTAAGCAGTGATTGGATTGCCCTCCCTCCCCCCCCCCCTCTCAAAGTCCCCCAACTGCGACAAGTCTTAGTGCTGCGCACTAGCCTCATTCGAGGCGGTGGTCCGCGACCCAGAGCTAGTCCAAGCAACCTTGACCTACCTGAGGACTGCTAGGTAGTGACTTGCTTGACTTCCATCCTCCATTCATCTATCCCTCTTCTCCATTCCTCCTCCGCCAGATCCAGGAGGCGTGCCTGCTGCTGCACCTTCACCTTCAACGAGCCCCGGTCCGGTCCCTTTCCCCTCTCCTCCCCATCCCCCCTCTCCTCGGCGGATACCCTGGTGGTCCTTGTTCCGACGTTTCGTCCTCTTGCCACACCCACCTCCTTTTATTTTTTTTTCTTAATCGCCTTTCATCCCCGTGAACCTCGCTCTGCTACCCTCAAATGCTCGGAGGGAGCTCGGAGCGAGATTCTTCACCATCCAACTCCACCGCGGCCAGAGAACAAGTGTCCATGTCTATCGCAGCTGGTCACCCTGAGCCAAGTAAGCTTTCCGCCCCTTACTCTTTAACGCGACCGGGCGCTTTCGATGAATATCATCGCTAAGACTTTACTTCTTTAGATCCTGAGGCGGCGCCTCAGGAACAGTCCGCCAATCCAAGTGCATCAGCCCTGTCCACCGGCCCAGAAGCTATCGACCCGGCTCAACAGTCTGTCGCGACTCCAGGCGTTGCTGCGGCTACCTCCACTGATCCTCCAAGAAAGCATCATCTACTACTCCCGATCTCGTCGCGTGCATCCCTGAAGGCTGACCGGCAGTCGACTTTGGACAAGAGCCAGGATACTGTCAATGATGACTCCGAGAACACTCTCCGCGGATCGAAAAGAAGCATTCTGAAAGGGCGACGCGACCGGAGCAGAGGCAGCAGTATGCGATCACGTCGACAAAATCAGGAAGGGGGAAGTATAGAGGAGGACAAAACAGCGACCGGCGATCTGCGTGACACCCCCAAACCGGAAAGGAAAAGCAAGGTCACCTACAGGCTATTCGCGTTTCTCAGTTGCTGTTCTTCATCCAACGACGACCAGGAGGACACAGCTATTCCCGCAAAGAGAACATCCCGACGACTATCAGTTCCCAACACGCAGCCAATTCCCGAGAAGACAGAGGCTACTGCTGGAGACTCAAGCACGGCAGAATCTAAGGAACCATGCTACTATCGCGACGAGAAATCCAACATGACTGTGACGGCGGATCAGTCAGGTTCGCAGAAAGAAGAGGAACGCACTGGTAAACCTTTAGATCAGGGCCTGAAGCTCGATGGCTTGGCGGCGCCGTCCGGTCAAGCTGCAGAGGATCAGGAGCACACTCCGACCAAGGACGATTCCGAAACTCAGGGTCCGAACATCGTCGTCGCGACCGTTGAAGGAGGCGCTGTAATCCCGAATGGGGTCGAAAAGACCGAGGACGATGCCGCGCCACAGGACAAGGAGAAGTCACGACTGCAGACGGAGCAGGCCCAGACTCAGGAACTTCCTCCGGCGGACGATGAGCTACACCAGTTCCCTGCCGAGAACGACACAACAAACGACCTGAAGTACGCTTCCCACGATGAAGAGGCGTCAACGCTCGCCCCCGAGTTACCGCCCCCGCCGATGCCTCCGAGCGAGAAGCACATCGAGACGGTGGACCCTGATGAGCATGGCCAATTCCTTTTGCCTCCGCCTTTACCTCACCTGCGTGACAGAAAGTGTTTGGTTCTAGATCTGGATGAAACGCTAGTTCACAGTAGCTTCAAGGTACTTTCTTTTCCCCTCTTTCGCCAGTCAAAATACTAAGTGGCAATTTTAGGTTCTCGAACGGGCAGACTTCACCATACCTGTTGAAATTGAGGGCCAGTACCACAACATTTACGTCATCAAACGACCTGGCGTCGACCAATTCATGAAAAGGGTCGGGGAGTTGTATGAGGTCGTTGTTTTTACCGCCTCCGTCTCCAAAGTGGGTTATTCTCGCCTCTTCTATCGGCATAGTCACTAATTGAACTGCAGTATGGCGATCCCCTGCTGGATCAGTTGGACATCCACAACGTTGTGCACCACCGCTTGTTCAGGGACAGCTGCTACAACCACCAAGGCAACTATGTGAAGGTTTGCATTCTTCCTAACATGAGCTCCGATTGGACACTGACTTTGTTGTGGTAGGACCTGTCACAAGTCGGTCGCGACCTACGAGACACCATCATTATCGATAACTCCCCGACATCCTATATATTCCACCCTCAACATGCGATACCCATCAGCAGCTGGTTCTCTGACGCCCACGATAACGAGCTCCTAGACCTAATTCCCGTCCTCGAAGACCTTGCCGGGGCACAAGTGAAAGACGTCAGTCTTGTTCTTGACATTGCATTGTAATGCCTGTATATCTAGCTCGTCTAGCATCTGCATCACAGCATGGAAATTTTGCTTTCTTGGACTCCACCACGTTTGTCCTCAACACGCTTGACACAGTGGCTATGACTGGCCACAACACATCTTTATTGTCGTGGTTGGAAGCAAGCCTCTCCAGGCAAGCCGGGACTCACATTGTTCCAGAGTGGAGCTGTATGTTTTCTCGACTCCCCATGTTTCCTGTTTTGTTTTGCAGTGCACTCCCACCCCCGCGCACCGGTCTCTTTGCGTGTTATTCACTTTTGCTTTCCTTTTCATCTCTTGTTTTTTACATACACTCCAAGTGAGTAGATACCTGATTACCCCCTTGCTGTTTTTTTCTCCTTACTACTTAAAACTGTGTGTGTCGTTGCATTCTGCAGGCGTCCGTCTTCGTCATCAGCCAAAATTCTGCTGATCTCGTGTATACGCTCCCCGATTTACCTATTCTTACACTCTCTCATATGTCTTTCATATTTCCTTGCCCCTGTCTTGTCATCTGCACACGAGCAGCCCTCAGGGGCTCGACTTACCGCTCTGGTTATTATTTCCTTTGCCCTTGTATCCGAAGATGTGACCTAAAACCCCGCCGAGTGTTTTGTTATTTGTCTACTACGATCTGCCTCGCTTTTTGGAGACCTCGATAGTGGATGACATCTTGATACCTGTCTTCCCCCACATGTCCATGCTCTGGTACACGCATAGTATCTCATCGACCCAGGATTGACAAATATCGGTGATCTTGCAGTGTATGTACCATTGGCCTACGTCCTGTACATAGAAGCGTCGTCACTCCATCCCGTCCTGTGTTTGAACATTGAGAGACCAATAAAGGCTACGAGTCATACAACAAGCGTATTCCAGAGTTATTAGTTGGTGGCTGGTTCAGCGTGTAGCGTTGGGTAATTGAAAGTGGTACAATACTAGTATCATAGTACTGTACATGTACGCGGGATCCGACGGAGTCAACTTGATCAGCCTGACCGCGTCAACTATTTTTGCTTATCATCGGGCACTTCTTGCCTTCTGAACTTCATTTGAATCATTCCTTTTGTTTTTGCGAAATAAGGATCCCGGTCGCAAGGACGATAAGGCAAGAGAAGAACCAAACAAAAAAGAGGAGGTATTCTATCCCAACTCCAAGCATAATCTAGTTCCCTCCGTCTACCCCCCCTCCCCAGAGAAAACCCCGCTCGGCATCGTCATTCCTCCGTCGGTCAACATTGAACCACCCTCACTCCTCCCCCGCCCTCCGGAGTTCCAGCGCAGACTCACACCACTTGACTAAAACAGAAAAAAACATCGCTCACGCGCTCACCTTCTCCAAACCTCCAACCACACACGCAACATCCATCCAGACCCCCTCCAAACCAAACAACAAAATGAAAGACCGCCACGGCTGGGACGGGAAACTCCGCGTCGGCGGCGGCGCTGGCGGCGCTGGCGGCGACGAGCAGCAGCCCGCCAAAGAAGCCATCATCACCAACCCCGAAGCGATCGAAGATCCCGATTACTCCGACTCGGATGCGCCGCCCGTGGAGGAGATCCAGGCTGATGAAGGTGCGCTTGTCTCATCTTTCCCGCACGCATACACACACTACACACACTCTCTTTCTCTGCATCCGATCTTGAGACTCGCGCTTTTTTTTTGGGAGTTTATTGAAGCTGATCCGGGAATATTGGTTCGGCAGATTTATTGGAAGATGAGGACGTGGATACTGAGGTAAGGGTTCCGAGCTCTTTTTTTTTTTTTTTGTTCGCGGGTGAATGCGATGCGACGACGCGTTGGGGTTGTTGGTTGGTGGTGTTGCGCTGCAGTCGCGGGCGGACCTTTGTTGCCTTTTTTTTTTCTTCGGCAATAGCTAACTAGTTACATTTCTCTCGTGATGGAGTAGGAAATCGATCTGGTACATTGTCGGATAACGTCGCTGCCGGCGTTGAAGTTGGAGCGGTTTGAGAAGGTTAAGGTATGCTCTTCTTCTCCAAGGCTCTTGCGCGGTAGTCAAAGAGAGCACGGAGGGCATAGCACGCCAGCTAACCAGGACTGCTGCAACGCCACACACAGAGAATATGCCTTCGGCAGAACCAGATCTCGCGCATCGACTTCCCGACCCCCGTCGCCAAATCGCTGACCGAGCTCGACCTCTACGACAACCTGATCTCCCACATCAAGGGGCTGGACGAGTTCGAGAACCTGACGAGTCTGGATCTGAGCTTCAACAAGATCAAGCACATCAAGAACATCGCGCACCTGGTCAAGCTGACGGATCTGTACTTCGTGCAGAACAAGATCTCCAAGATTGAGGCGCTGGAGGGGTTGACGGTGCTGCGGAATTTGGAGCTGGGGGCGAATCGGATTCGGGTGGGTTTTTCGTCTTTGATCGAAGGGGAGCTGGAGTTGACGCGGTGTACAGGAGATTGAGAATCTGGAGACGCTACAAGCATTGGAGGAACTGTGGCTGGGAAAGAATAAGATTACCGAGTTGAAGGTAAGCATAGGAACACTGTGGTGCTTTGCTGGGTCTCAATGCGAGAAGAGCTGATCTGACTCGCGGCTAACCCTCGTGCGCTATGTCTACAACAGAACCTCGACGCCCTCCAAAACCTCCGGATCCTCTCCATCCAATCGAACCGCCTCACCAGCATCAGCGGCCTGTCGGCGCTGCAGAACCTCGAGGAGCTCTACCTCTCGCACAATGCGATCACGGAGCTCGGCGGCCTCGAAGACAACCTGGCGCTGCGGGTGCTGGACTTCTCCAACAACCAGGTCTCCAAGCTGGAGCGCCTGTCGCACCTGACGAATCTGGAGGAACTGTGGGCGTCGAACAACCAGCTGGCCAGCTTCGACGAGGTGGAGCGCGAGCTGCGCGACAAGGAGCACCTGAAGACGGTGTACTTCGAGGGAAACCCGCTGCAGATGCGGGCGCCGGCCCTGTACCGCAACAAGGTGCGATTGGCGATCCCGCACATCATGCAGGTGGACGCAAGTAAGTTCGGGGGGGCTCCTCTTCACTATAAAGTCGATGCTAACCCATGTAGCGTATATGCGTGTTGCATGAGGGGGTCCGGAATGTAGGAGGTATGATGAGTATACGGACAGGTTGATTATCTGCTCGCAAACTGGGAACCAACTGGAATAGATAATAATCTTCTTGATCCAAAAAACACCACTTCACCTTGAGGATTAGGATATGATATACGATATGCATATACCACCCACAACCATGGCTTCAGTATAGAATGTAGTATACACGAAAAATAATATACAAAGAAAGGCTAGGCTAGCTTTCACACCAACTTCTCTTCTCTGTTCCACACCCCAACTTATTCTCTACTCTTCTCCTCCCCCCCCTTCCTCCTCCCCCCTACATCACCACCATTATTACCACGAAGGTCCCCCCGAAACAACCCCATCAAACTCCCCGCCCCCCACCGCACCGTCTCCGCCTCCACCCTCTGCCGCCGCCCATGCGGCACCCCCGCCGCCTTCCGCCGCCCCGCCGGCCCATCCGCCAGCTCCCGGAGGGGAATCCCAGCGTGCACCAGATCCGCAAACATGCGCGGGTGACTCGTCCTCTCGACCTCGAACCCAGCGTACCAGGGGTTCCGTCGGATGGCGGCGGCGTGGTTGGTGCGCGAGGCGGTGAGGGTGCAGCTTATCGTTGTGGGGTGGTCTTCGTCGGATCGCGTTGGGTCGAGGGCTGGGAGGTTGTGCGGTGCTGCTGCGTCTGGCGAGGCGTGTTGCTGCTGCTGCTGCTGCGGCGGGAGAGGGAGGGGCGTGTAGTATTGTTTTTGTTTCGGGGGTTGTGCTTGCGTGAACTGTGCTGGTGATTGTGATTGTAATTGTGACTGTGATTGTGATTGTAATTCTGACTGTGACTGTGACTGTGACTGTGGGGTGTGTTGGGCCTGCGCCTGGGCGTCCGGGGTGAGAGGGATTGATAGCGGAGACGCGGCGCAGGCGGCCGTCGCCGCGGCGGCGGATTCGTAGATGGCGATTATGTTGTGGGATGGTGGGCGGGTGGTTTTCGTCGTGGTGGGGAGGTTTGTTACGTCGTACTTTTTGTTTCGGTCGGTTAGTTTCTTGTCTCGTGGAGGAGGGGGGGTTTGTTGAAGCAACTGGGAGAAGGGAAAGGGCTACCCTCAAATTGCGGAAGGTGACGACTTCGCCGAATTTCTGCAGCGCGGTGAGGATGAGTTTGCTGTCGGAGAGGGTGCGCGGCGCCGGGTGCGCGGTGATGTGAATGGTTTTGGTGAAAAGGGACATTTTGCTGGGAATTGGGGAATTGGAGGTAAGGTTGGGTTATTGCATTGGAGGGGATGTGGTGTGTTTTTGGGTGGTGTTGAGTATGTTTGCGCGGAGGAGATGAGACCCTCGGAGGGAAGACTGCACGGCTTGGCGGTGCTTATCGCCATGCGCGAGGCTTATCTTATCGGGTTATCGTGCGTTGCAATTTTCTGTATTGTCTATACTACTCGTTGCACTGATTTGAATGCTCGGTGTCCCTGCATACCAGTGCGGCAGATCTCTGTCCCAACTTTAGAGATATCTCTTTGCAGGTCATACTGAGAGTTTCCCATACATATAGCATTCTTAACAGCACATACTACGCTACACTCTACGAGGGCCAAGAGGAAATGAAGTCGAAAGAGTAGCATTCATATATCATCACACATAACTAGAAGATGGGAACATAGAGTCCGTACTATTGAAAGTTTGTTAGTATCACTATCAACCTCAAGTCACCAGCAACGGAAAGGGAAGACTCACTCCCAAAGGATCATTGAACCGCAACCCCCGATCCAACGCACTGATCTTCTCCAGCTCCGCGCCCTCCAGATCCCAGCCCGTGACATCCAGATTCTGCTGCAGCCGCTTGGGGTCATTGCTCTTCGGGATAACGGCAATACCGCGCTGCGTGGCCCACCGCAGCAGCACCTGCGCGGGCGTGCGCCCATGCTTGGCGGCAATCTCCTTGATGACACCATGCTCGAACAGCGGCGGTGTGTTCAGCGCATCCTTGACCTCCAGCTCCAAAAAGCTCAAGGGCCCGAACGAGCTGTATGCGGTGACGACCAGCCCCTCCTTCTGGGCGTACTCGACCAGCCGGGTCTGGGTCAGGTAGGGGTGGTGCTCGATCTGCAGGGTGGCGGGGCGGACGCGGGCGTAGCGCAGCAGATCCATGACCAGCTGGGCACTGAAGTTGCTGATGCCGATGCTGCGGGCCAGCCCGGCGTCGACGAGTGTCTCCATCGCCTTCCACGTCTCGTGGATGGGCGTGTTGCTGAGCTCCAGCTTCCCGTTCTCGGACTCCCAGCCGGGGGGGTACCGCACGGCCGGGTCCACGTACTTGAGCGCGATCGGGAAGTGCACGATGTACAGGTCGAAGTACTCCAGCCCCCAGTCCTGCAACTGCTTGCGCGCGATCGGCTCCACGCGTTCCGCGTCGTGGAAGCTGTTCCACAGCTTCGACACGATGAAGAGGTCCTCCCGCTTGACCAGGCCGTCGGCGATGGCCCGCGCCACGCCTTGGCCGGCTTCGGTTTCGTTGCCGTAGTCTGTTTTTTTTTTAACCTAGAGATTAGTATGTCTGTGGTTCTGGGTGTGTTTGGGGACACTTTCGGTGGGGAAAGACATACCGCAGGCCCCGTCAAACAGTCGGTATCCCTCCTTGATCGCGTGGTAGACTTGGTCCGCGCAGGTGTCGTTGTTCACCTTCCACAGACCGAAGCCCACGAGGGGCATCTCGTAGCCGCTGTTGAGCTTGACGGTGGGGGAAGCCATTGTGTTGGTATCAGGGTTTGCCTTTTGGGGTATGAGAGAGTGTATGAGGAAAAGAAAGTAGAATCGAGAGAAGGAGGAGAGAGGAGAGGGAAAGGACACGGAGATGGTTAAAAGACCGGCCAATTGCCCCTCCATGGCCCCCCTCCCCACCCCCAGCCCTCCAGAGCGTGCCAAAGTCTAATTGATGGAACGACAGCAATTAACCAGGCACGGCATCGGATGATGATGCATTAGAGGCTAAAATGATATGCTTCTGGCGGCTGTTTATGCGCCCCACGGCTAAATGCAGCATGCGGGTCCGGCTAAATTGGGCTCGACCCATCTGGCTGGCTGCAGGCACCCATAGTTACTCTACATATTATTATTATGGTTGGATGGATGGTACGGAGTACCTACTCCGTACCGACGTAACACTATTCTAGTGTTCTGCACAGATTTGCATTGTCAAGAATCGAATCAATTAGGTATCAATAAAAGGTTATCCAGAACCAAAGACCAAAGAAAACCCATCCCGTCCAAGAACCCGCCCCGAGAAGAAAGAATAATATTACAAAATGTGCTTTTGAAAAGTCCCACCCACCCCGAGGTTGAAAGACATCTTAATTCGCCTCCACTGAATTACTGTCTGCATATGCAGGATGCGGGTGATCATGCCCACCCCCGTTGAGGCCCGGGTCACCGGGCATGCTGACGACCAGCTTGTCCATCACATCATCCGGCGGTAGGAACCCCTCGAAACTGGTGGTCGCGTGCGACTCGCGCGGGACCGAGCTCTGATGGTCAGACGGCTGGAAGTGGTGGTGGTGGTGGTGGTTGTGGTGGTGAAGATGGGTATAATTGTCACCGGTGACATCGCCCTGGATGCCGGAGGTCGTGGGCGTCGCCCAGGCGGCGTGGCTGTGGCCGATGTCGTCGAGAGACTGCGCGCTGGTCCCGAAGATGCTGTTGAGGACGGTGTTGTTGTCGTGGACATTCACGCCGTGGGACTGCGGGGGCCCGTAGTGGCCGTCGGGACCGATCCCGTATCCAGGCAGGCCTGGATGCGACAGGGAGAGATCCGGCACACTCATCATGACGGGCCCGCCAGTTGAACCGCTGAGACTCGTGGGCTGGCTGGTCTCGTGGGGTTGGAGATGGGAGAAGGAGTCCAGCACCGACGTCACCGAGGTCTTGTCGCCCAACCGATCTTCTGCCTTGATGTGTCCGAGGAAGTCAAAGGGGCCACTGGAATTGAACATGTTCGCGACACTGTCCTGTGGCTGCTGATACAGAGGCCAGTGCGGTTGCGAGGCAGTGGTGGTGTGCAGGAGTTCATGGGACTGAGGCGGGTGGTACGCACTGGGGCCGGGGCGGTTCATCAGGAGGGAGTCCAGCGGGAGGGGAGGAAGGTCGAGTCCAGTCGGGGCTTTGGGACTCGCATGCAAAGTCCGCTCGGGAGGAGGAATGATACGGCGCCAAGTGGTGGTGCCGACCTCATTGGGTCTCGTTTGTCGGAACTTCCAGAGCAGAATCGCGACCCGCTTCGGTTCGTTCACCCCATGGCTCGAGTACGAGTTAGTGGACATCCGTCGCACATTATAAGGCGCCACGGCCCGGATCTCCTGGACGACTGTCAAGGTGCGGAGGTATTGTCTCCCAACTTCATGCGAAACGTGATGTTGACCTCTTTCCTCGACCATCTTCTGGTCCTGCGTGAGCTGGGTGAAGCAGTTGGCCCACCATCGGGATTCAAACAGAGGCTTGACCTTGGTCGACCCCGGTTGGGCAACACTGTGACACTCTTCGTGGACATTGCGGCCATTGTCATACATGGTGGTCTTACAGGTCCAGTTGCTCATCTGGTGAACCATGGGCACATCCCCGGCCGTTGCCTGGGCAAAGTCGAGTTCCAAGTGAATCCCCAATCTCGACCCCGTGGGAGGGAAGTTATCCATCAACTTCAGGTTGGCTTCAAGTAGAATGATCTCGCAATCAAGGGGGGTACTGGGGTCTGCAATTAATGAATTCAAATCAGGAAAGGATGTCTGCCACCCTGGCAGGTCTTTCAAGGGCATCGGCGGCGCAACCGGATGGTGCTGGTCTCCCTGAAGGCGGCTGTAGATATGGATGGCGTCGTCGATTCGATTCGGCTTGTCTGGAGCGCTGACCCACATGTCAAACCCAAGTCCCTGTACAGTGTTGATGCTGGCGTCGTGGAGGCTGGAATTCAGGGAGAGGTGCGCCGAGGGGATATCGCCAGCATAAGTATGTCCCAACCTCAAATGATCATAATGGGGGGTGTGG
This sequence comes from Aspergillus uvarum CBS 121591, assembly GCF_003184745.1. Classification (NCBI taxonomy): domain Eukaryota; kingdom Fungi; phylum Ascomycota; class Eurotiomycetes; order Eurotiales; family Aspergillaceae; genus Aspergillus; species Aspergillus uvarum. The sequence continues at coordinate 222,002 of NW_020291355.1, forward strand.
AAGTGATTGCCATAATGACTTGACAAGGGAGGGTCCAAGGAAGCCCTCCATTTTGGACCACTGGGCGGATGTTGGCTGTTCGAGCGGACGGCCGCCTCTTCTCGTACGAGTCGCTCCCCTGCACTACATTAGTCCCGTTGCAGTGGCCCTTCTTCACCTGCACACCAGATGAACTTACAGTCCGGGTCTCCTTTGAGGAACGAGTCGAGGACTTGCAGATGGCTGGACACTTGCTTTCTGGTTCGTCGTTTACCAGTTTTCTTGTAGATGTATTCAGCAATAAGCTCATTTCGACCATAGGACTTTCCTCGTTCCGACCATTTCCGTCGGCCCATCGGCGGATTCGCTTCGAGAGCTGTTGAACGGATTACTTGGATGCTCGTACACTATCAATCCTCGAAGCTGCTCACCTTGTTGAAACGCGTCTTCAAGTTCGTCCGACCATACCGGTTCCCCATCTTTGCCAGTGTCACGGCGAGGTCGGGCTCGATACTCAAGATACTTCTGAGACCTGAGATAGCTTCTTGGTCGACGCGGTCCCACGAGATTCGGACCAACAGACTGCAGACGCCGCAGCTTCTTTGCCTGGAATCGTAGGCTCTGAGGAGGCCCAAGGCTAGAAACGGTGGGCACTGGATGTGTTGGCACCGGAGGTTGAGGATACTTGTAGGCTAGATGATGCAGGTGCTCGTCCCGCCCCGTGATCCCACTGTGTGCGAGGCTGTCCGAGTACGTCTGAACGTTCCCAGAGGTGTTCTGCAATGCTCTGTCCGTATGAGCTCCGATACTGTCCAGAGTGGGTTGATGTTGAGGCAGAATACACTCCGTTTGCCAGTCAGTAGCCATGGGGCGGACCAGAGTGTAGGCTCTTGGAAAGAATGGCGACGAATTCCAAAGAGATGGGGGACGAGGACCGCGAAATGCTTACTACTGCCTGGCAAAGAACGTAGCAGTCACCGACCCAGCGATCAAGAACGTAAATGCTTGGAGAGAATGTAAGAACCCTACGAGAGAGAATGTGGGAGCGAGCAGCATGGTGTTTATAGGGAACCATTCTCTCCCCTGGAGAGGGAGGCCCAGTGACATTGCTCGATCACACTGCTTGTTGATGAGCCACCCCTCTAGGGCAACGAACCTCGATTGTCCAAGGCGGGGGAACAACAGGGAATCTCCTTCCAGGCTTCACGCGTCCAGATTGAGTGCTGAGCCCAGGAAACCATTGGGGAGCAAATCAGGAGGGAAGCCCACGATGGGCACGAGCCGGAGACTGATGCAAGGGGGTCCCTCAAGGTGCACGCTCCAGTGAGGTGCAACTCGGAGGTTTTCGCAGCGTGAGATGGACATCGTTTCCTGAAAAGCAGGTACACAGCATCCAAATTGGACGAGTTGTGGCAAAGAGCCGGCGTTGGAATGAGCGTGAACCAACGGCATGGTCTCCAGCCGTAGGTGTGGAATGTAACGAGGTAATTACGAAGATCAGGTCGGAATGTTGGTGAGAACCCTAGCTCCAGCTTAATTTTCACGTCCAGAACCAAGGGTTTCGAAAGGTCTGAAGGTATGAATTGGTAGGTAGGTAGGTAGGTAGATAGGTATAAGGGATTAAGGGAAGTAGTGAGCCCTGACTAGCACGGAGACTCGGAGAAGGACCTTACTGGGATGACAGGACGAAACTCTCGTGAGAACAGGCACGAGCATCCGCTCGCTCTGCAGAACGCGTATGTACGTGTTGACAGCCGCAGGCGAAGGTGAGAGCCTACTTCCGCCCTCCAAACTCAGCGTCCCGGACGCAAGGGATATCATCACCATCAGTGCACCATTGCCATTGTCTGTCCCCTATCAACAGGGAGAAAGGAAGTCAAAAGAACCAAGGGTAGAGAGTCCCCTCTCTACTCCTCGTCCTGGGCCCCTACAGTGAACTTCTTGCGCCCAGGACCACTAAGTTTTTGTAGCTTCACCCTGTCCATCTGCTCTCCTACTTTCTTTTCGATCTGCTTGATCTCTTCCTCAGCATCGATCGCCTCCTCGTTCGCGAATTCCAGCACCAGCTTCCTGCCCAGCAAGTGCGTGTTCTTAAGGGCGTCCATGGCATTCTCCGCTTCACGAGCGCTTACAAAGTCAGCAAAACCGAAACCACGGGCCGTCCTGTCAAACTTCTGAGGCACCCGCACAGAGCGAAGCTGCCCATAGGCGCCAAAGAGCGACCGGATATCCTTCTTGGTAGCCTGGAACGGCAAGTTCTTGATGATGATCTTCGTCCGTCTGGCGGCCACCTTCTTCGCGGTGTCCTCGCGTCTCCGCTCCTCCGCAGCATCCATTCCACGGTGAGACACCCTAACCACCAGCTCATGCTGATCAAGCTTGTAGCCATTCATCGCGCCTAGAGCAGCCTGGGCCTGAGCCTTGGTGCGGAACTCCACAAAGCCAAAGCCCATGCTGAGAGTCTGCCCAGGGCGTTTGGGATCAGGCTTGGTCTTGATCCTAGCGGTGATAAATCCATCCAGTGGTCGGAAGAGGTCCACAAAACTCTGGTTGGTGGTAGAGAAGTTGAGATTCTTTACAAATAGGGTGGTTGTGGGCAGGTTGTCATCAACAGCCTCATCTGCCGCAAACGTGTCAGCCGTGGAGAATCCTTGCGAGACAGCCTTAATCTCCGTGGTTGGCTTCTGCGGCACAACGTTGGGATCAAAAAGATCCTTGGGGGCCTTCTCTAGGAAGAGGATCGAGTCCCCTAGTTTGCGGTACGCAAGACCTTTGAAGGCTTTCTGAGCCTCGTCGGGGCGCGAAAACTCGACAATTGCTATGGTACCGCTGGGCGGCATCAGTAGCCTGGTGATTTGTCCATACGGATCAAATAGTTTCCTTATGTCCTCAGTCTTGACGCCATATGAGAAGTTCTTTACTAGGATAGCCGTGTTTCCACGTTCCCGTTGCTTAAAGGCCTCAATGTTGACGCCGTTGGCTGAGAAGTAGGCTTTCGTCTCCTGGATTACGTGCGTCTCAGCGTGCGCTTGCTTAACCGCTGCATCAGACGAAGTGGGGTCCAGCAGATCTGCTTTGGAAACACCAAGACGTTCAGCTACTGAAGACATGACAGCGTCGGCCTGGTTTAGGTTAGCATTGGGACACTTAGAATTGCAACGAGTTTACTCACGTTCATGTAAAGCGAGTTCCAGCTAAAAGAGGAAGACGCAGCCCCCATCTTCTTCTTGATTTGCATCTGCTTTTTCAGTGGCAGCTTCGCCAGCTCGGCCTCGTCAATCTTATACGTCTTCTTGGCAGCTGCCGGTAAAATATGCATCAAGCGGCCTTGGAAGTGCTTGCCATCCAGCTGCTTGTAGGCCTCTACGGCAGCATCAGCATTGACATACTGGATATAGGCAAAACCCTTGCTGGTGTTTGAGCGAGTATCAACAGCAACGTGGATCTAGTCATGTTAGCATCGACCGACCAAACGATGAGTGGAATGAAAACATGCGAGGATATAGCTCTTTCAGATATGCGAGGCATCTACTAAAATACTCGTTTCCTGGCAACATCATCTGCTTTGCATCGGATGTCCCTATCAGGTCGTTCATCATTGAGCTTGGGGGGAGGGAAGGCAAGGCAACGTATAACGCGATCAAAATCATGTTACTAACCTCTTCAATTTGGCCGAAAGGAGCGAATATTGGTTGGAGATCCGAATCCGACGTGTCATAAGCCAGATTGCGGACGAAGAGACGTGCTGAGATGTGAATGTTCTCGATGTTGGTGTCAACCTCCGGCTCCTTCGCTATTTTACCAGCGGAAGGTTCTTCGGTGGTTGCGACATCCTGAGCAGGTTCAACGTCGACTTCCATCATCGCCTCTGACTCAACAGAAGCAGCAGGCTTCTGTTGTGCGGGAGAGTCAAACTCTGCTTGCTCATCCTCGTCGAGGAGGCCGAGAAGACGACTCGTCTTCGAGCGAAGCCAGTCCGCATCCGTGACAGGTGCCTGTTCTTCGGCAGGGGCGACAGCATCATCCTGATCCGCCGACGGCTCGGCATCACCCTCGCCACTATGATCAACGGCCATGGGCTCCGCTTCCGCTTCCGCTTGTTGGTCCACATTATGCGACTCTCTAGGATTAGCCGGGATGTCGCCAAGCTTGGCCTTCTTCCTCTGAGCGTAGGTGAGCTCCTGCGGCTCCTCTTCTTCCTCTTCAACGGGCTGTTCTGCAGGTGAGTCTGTCTCCGGGGCTTTAGGCATAGCGTCATCGTTGGCCCACGTCTTAGTCTTGGACGAGTGCTGCATTACGGAAAGGTACTCCTGCAGCTTGGGATCTTCGGCCTTGTCGCCATCGCGCTTACGCTTAAGCGAACTTCCCGCATCGTCATGATCCTGGGGGTTGCCAGACTTGCGGGCTCTTGGGGTAGGTTCGGCATCAATCTACAAATTACTGGTCAGTCACAAGACCACCTTGATCGTCAGCGGGGTAAGACAAAAAAAAAAAAAAGAAAGAAAGAAAGAGAAGAATAAATGCAACGAGAGCAACAGGTGAAACACATACCGGCTTAGCAATGTCTACTGAGATCCTGGACATCTTCACGTAGGTCTTATTGAAATAAGACACGGCCTCTTGGGCAGCCTCGTGGCTCTTGAAGCCCACGAAGCCGATCCTGCGTTTGGGCAATACATGAGCGTCCGTGACCTGGAAGCGACTCGCGAAATGCTTTCTCAATTGATCATCAGAGAAAGTTGGCGGAAGGCCAGAGACAAAAACTCTGGTGCTTTCCATGATTGAGTAGTGATTTGCTTCAGGTTCCTGTGGCCTACTCTCTCGAAAAGTGTGCGTGCCACAGGAATCGGGATGTGGAAGAGGGAAATCCGGGAAAAAAGAAAAAAAAAAAAAAAACTTGGGTGGGAGCTTTTTTATTTTCGGCTTCCTTATAGTGCCGAAGGCGGTGTGGGGGGCGGCATGACCCGAGCCCCATCGGCTGGGGTTTATTGCGGGCGCGCAACTTGGAATTGTTGATTCCCAATACTCCTGGTTGGGCTTCATTGGTACTTTCTGCGCAAACGGATTTTGACTATTCATCCAATCTCTGGAACTTTCTTTTCCTTCTGAAACCTGTGATCAACGCTAAACTACAATAAAGATGGCTTCCGAAAAGAAGGACAAGCTTGAGCGTGAGTCAACCCGCGGCATGATGGAGACGAGAGCTAACGGGGTTGTTTAGCGCAGATCAAGTCCGTCGATATGGTAAGGAGAGCGAGCGCTATAGGGGCTTGGAACAACACTGACGGAATACCAGACGGAGGACATGCAGCAGGAGGCTGTTGAAATTGGTATGGTTGACTGCGGGGCTGATCTTTGATCCCAATTAATGCGGGCTGTTTAGCGATCGAGGCGATGGACAAGTACCACATTGAGAAGGTCGGATTCTACGATCGCAAGTTACGTAGATACTCTACTGACAGTCGCAGGATATTGCCCAGTACATCAAGAGAGAGGTCGGCCGCTGCTCCGTTACTCGAATTCCAGCATTCCGCTTACAACTTAGCAGTTCGACTCGCGCAAGGGTGCAACATGGCACTGCGTGGTGGGAAGAAACTTTGGCAGCTTTGTGACACACGGTGGGTACTGCTGAAAGTTTTGGGGGATGTGAACTGATTGGGACTACAGAGACGAAACACTTCATCTACTTCTACCTCGGTCACTGCGCCATCCTCCTTTTTAAGACTCAATAAGCATGCGAAGGGCAGACAACGGTCGATATTGTTAAGCGTTTCCTGTACCTATTTCGGAGTTCTTTGCAGGCGAGTCACGCCGAGATATGTTCATATATAAATTGAGATATTGGCGTGGTTATTCTTATACCATTGCGACCGGCCGAGAGGACATCACATGGTGGGGGGAGCTCTGTAAACAAAAGCTACTATTTTGCAGGAGCATCCTCTGGGTTCCATTATTCGCAGAGAGGTTATCTTATGGTATATGTTATAACCGATCATCGCAAGTCTTCTTGCTGCGTAGCTCTTCACGGTGGATGGTGATTGTACCTTACAGGGGCAGTCCTCCTCTAAGGCTCCAACCCCCATAGCACCCCCGAATCCCCGAGACCGGCCCGCCAAGGCCCAGCAGTCAGCAACCGCCGGCTGCCAAGCCACACCGCCGCCACACATCCGCGCCTCCCAGTCCCAGCTCTTTTAACATGGCTGCCTTCCCCTACAATCGTCTCCCTGCGTTTCGAGCTTCGAACGAGCAACTGCACGCCGTCCGTCACGATTTCCACTCTTTATCTATCTCGATCACAATCCCTCTCACTACCAATTTTCTCTGACTACCACACAAACATTTCAAGATGGCCATCTGCATCACCTTCGGGACTCATGGTACGTGCCTGACCACTACGTAACTGACCAACTCCACCCTCGCCACAGCGGTATCCCCCATCCCCCCATAGACCCTGAAAAGAGTGCCCGGTTTCGGCATTCAAGCTAACACCACTGCACCACCCCAGAATTCACGTCCATGCTAGAAGGCTACGAGAATGTTCGTGCCTACTGCTACAATTGTGAGTGCACCCCTAATACTCAGTATTTTTACTGTGGAACACCTATCAGTAAGCTCTCGAGGGGATATAGTAGCCGCTTTCTCCTGCTATCTAAATATAGTATAGCAACAGCGGCACTATAGGATATACAGTACAAGTACCCTCCGAAGACCCAATTTACTGACGAATAACCCCATCCTCATCAGGCCAGCATTGGAACGGACACTGTCTTACAAGATGGTAAGCATTACCTTTTTTTCCAAGTGATACCTTTTATTAGTTGTGATGTGACGCTAACCAAGCCAGGCCCTGGTTCACTGTCTGCTTTGTTGTATGTTCGGCCCCAACGGCCCCAGGCATCAATCACCTGGAGCTTGAACACTAGCTAACACGAATACTTTTTTCAGCCTGTCATCCCTCTCGCCATGCATAAGTACAAGGTAATAAGCTTCCTCTATGAAGCAACTAGGTATCAAAACTCACGGATCTACTATAGGAAGTAACATGCTACACATGCCGCTTCACCCAGGATCTAGGGTACGCTCCCAACACATGACCTCCAACTCCACGACAGCAACTAACTATCATCGGCATACAGCGACCGTCCAGATATCACGCCGGAGACAAGACCTCCTCCGGGAGTCATACCGGGCCAATTACCCCAGGCGTATGGGGGCGGGGCGCCGTACTATCCACCTCCCCAGGCATCGGGCGCGGTGGCACCGCAGCAGCAGCAGCAGCAGCAGCAACCAGGACAGCAGAACTTTGTGTATAAGTAGATGTTTCGATGTTTCATGTCGGGTTCTGCTGTTTTGTCCTTAGTTTTTCATCGACGGTGTGTGTGCGTCGTCTTCATGTTTGATTGGATTGGAAGATACCTCTTTGCTTCCTGCTTGTTTGTCTATTTGTTTGATGCTATGTTGTATACTGTAGTGTTTATCCTCTGCAAAAGGCGAATTGAAATTCAATATTATAAATATTGCCATTCACTCAATATACTAAAAACAACAGTGGGGGTATATATAACCGAGAAAAAAAAAACCAAGCGCAAGAACCAAAACCTCCCTCATCAGCGAATCCATAATCATCATCATGATCACAAGCACTCAATCCAGACCAGACCAGAATATCCTGGAATTTATTTTCCCCCCTCCACCACCCCCTTCTCCCCAGCATACACCGGCGTCTGCACCCCGGAAACCGTCTCACTTCCCGTTCCCGCCGCCGGCGTCGTCACCACCACCTCCCCCTCGATAGGCCTCCTCCTCGCCCCGCCCCTTCCCATCAAATCCAGGGTCATCAAGCGCACCGTGCGCACCATACTCTTCCGGCCCTCATACAGCGGGAACACCACGACGCCGAAGGTGGTGCAGAACAGCCACAGCAGGCCGACCACGATCCAGCCGGTGAAGAACTTCTTGCTGAAGACGTACGCGCTGCCGTACATGGGCACGGGCCACAGGAGCAGGAAACAAACCACCATGACGACGGTCAGCGTGCGCGAGTAGAAGGCCGCGCGGTTGAGCTTGCGGGTCTCCTCTTCCTCCTGCGCCGCGGTGCGGGCCGCGACTTCGCCAGGAATCTGCTCCAGGTCGACGTGGGCGGCGACGTCGGTGTCGTCCACCTTGCGGATGGTGCGCATGCTCTCGTAGTCGTAGTTCTGGGAGCCGAAGATCAGGGTCAGGACTGGGGAGAAGATCATGGGGCTCAGGAGAGCGGCGACGTTGCCGGCTAGCATTGGGTAGCTGGGTTATGTTAGTTTTTTTGGTTCTCTTGAATGAGGTTTTTTTTTTTTTTTTAAAGGGGGGGATGAATAAAACGTACTTGGAGCCGGTCGTCGTGACGGTTAGGACCCCGTATTCCTTCTTCGCAGTCACGAGCCACGCGATGAGGGAGACCGCCAGACCCAAAGGTGGGGAGACTGCCGCGGCGATCCAGTTCTGGTGCTTCCAGACCAAGGTCATGGCCCCGGGAAACACGGCGGAGGAGATGATGACTCCCATTAATAGGTACAGATAGCCCATGCTGATCCCGGCGTAGTACAGACCAGTGGAGAAGGCAGCCATGACGATGGCCCAGACTACGCAAGTCATGTGTGAGATCCAGACCAGGCGCTTGCCTTTGGCTTCGGGGTTGATGTAGCCCTGGTAGATGTCGTAGGTGAAAATGGAAGAGACGGCGATCAGTTGAGCCGAGAAGGCGGAGGTCACTGCCATGAAAATCATGATCGTGGTGCATACCGCGCCGCTGTAGCCGAGCAGCTTGACCGCAGCAAAGGGCAACACAAGTCCGGCGGACACGTCACTCGAGCTCAAACGCTGGGTGCCCTCAAGAGCGAGGGCGGTCATTCCCATGGTGCTGGCGCAGAGCCAGGGTATAGCAAACCAACAGAGGCCGCCGATGACATAGCCGGGGAAGGCGTGCACGGGGCTTGCTGCGATGGCTTTGTTATAGTATCCGTTGTCCAGAAAGACAGTACTGTGTTGGGGTTAGCGATTGACCGGACGCGTGGAGTACAGAAAGACGAACCCAAAATTGCCCACAAGGTTGATCACCCAGAAAATGCCACCCTCCTTGGATCTCATGGTCAGATAGCTTCCCTCTGCGTTGCCCTCCACGGGGTGGCGGTTCGATGCAGCAACTAGTGCCTCATACACAGCGCCAGGAGATCCAAGCTTATCGTTTGTGGCATAGGCAGAGAAGGCGAAGATGAAGATGACGACAATGATTACTACGGTGTGCATGTAATCTGTTATGAATGTCGCCTTGATACCACCGAAGAGAGTATAGAGCACAACACCGATCGGGAGGAGAAAACAGGCTGCAACTGTGTGAACTCCGGTGAGAGAAGTCATAACGGCAGAGCCGCCGGTGAGCAGCATGGATGTAACCAGGATGTTGGTCATCACACAAAAGACAGTGAAGACAATGTGGACAGTAGTTCCATAGCGGGCACGGATGGCTTCAAGGAAGGTGTGTGCATTTGGAGCACGACGTTTGAGCTCAATTGCTAGCGTTGCAAACAGAATGATCTGAACAGTAGCACCTTAACAAGGTATTAGTAAGTAGTCAATGCTTAGTCCTTTGATTGTTCCCCACCTGAGGCATAGAAGAAGGGACCTGAGATGCCATATTCATAGGCTACTGTAGACGACTGAAGAAGAGTTGCGGCCCAGGTCCAGCTACTGACGACAGCGGCTGCAACCAGCCCAGACTTGACGGATCTTCCTGCAGTCGAGAACATTTCCGACGTTTGTACTTCATGCTGGTACCTGTGGGGCTACATTAGCTTGGCTGTCAAAAGTAGGTGCAATGGATCCATAGTTCAGGTCAATACCTCTTCAAGGCCCAGGTAATGAAGATCATAAGCAAAGCGAAGGCAAAGCCCAGCCCGACGATGATTCCATAGCCAAACCCTTGGGAAAGGGGGGCTGTGAAACTGACTGTGTCGGAAGGCATAGTGACGTCCCTCGCCGAGTTTGTGTGTATGTTATGGCGATTTGGGTGCTCTCTGTTGTCTCCCCAAGTTTGGGTGTGCTCCTTGATTGAAAATGTGCTTGGAAATTCTACCGGAAATGGACGACCTGTAAGAGATCATATAGGCCAGCGGCGCGTTGTGAAAATCTCCGACCTCGCAGCCATCTTGATCAACACGATCATGATGGCGGATAAAGGGCTGTTCAGTGGCTGCAATTGGATCTGAGCGCAGGTTCGCGGAGTACAAAGAGTCATCGATAAGACGAGGGCATCGCTATCAATTCGTAATGGGGCAGCAGCTCCAGGCCGGAAGGCCAGAACAAACACTGAACCTCGCTTAAACGAACTAGACCCAGCAGCTCTGGCTTGTTCATGCCGCATCTTTTTCGTGAGGCGGGTGGAATCCATGAAGTATTTTGGGTTCTTGCAGATCCACTCTATCTTTGATAGCATCGCAAGGCCTTGTCATTGGCCGGGAGAGCATTTCTTATCAGCGGAGGTCAGCGAAGGCCTCCGCCATTGGCCAGTGCGAGGTACAGTGGGAGTTTTGGTGATAAGAAACCGGAGACTGGGAGATAAGCAAGACCAGTGCCATGAAACCATATGCCACAGGGTGATTTGTTGATGCCAAGACTGCCTGTCTAATCTTGAACATGATATCAATCCGCATCCTCGCATCCTCACTTACTCGATCTTGCCACTAATGGATTGAGCACCGTGCGTGTGGCCGTGGGGAAACCCACGCGGACCCTGCATACCAGGACCTACTTTACTACCTGCAGACATCCACAATAGGAGTCCCGCGAAGGGAGTGTAGGTGATTAGCGACAATACTATAAGCCTTTGAATGGGCAGTTTCGTCCCCTTGGCGCTGCTTTCCACTTTCCATTCTCCGCGACATCTTTTCTTCGCGAAGCATTTCTTTCCCACGAGGCATTCACATCTTGCAAGATGCCCGCCTAGTTTATCGTGCTTGGCTGGTGTATTCCATTCCCGGCAGGACCATATATGGTGTGGGTTGTGAATATTAAGATAGCCCCTTGCCCTCTGCATATTCCTGTTGAACCATGAGTAATGAATATATCGTAAGTTGGTATTGTTCCTATTGTTCACTGGTTCTTCGTAGTATAGAATGTGAGGTTCCGGCGCGAATCAGGTTTAGGGCTTCACCACAGTAAGCTATGTTTCTCAAGTCTTTCTCTTCTCCTGCCTTCCTACGAATCTCTCTCTTCTTCAACAAGTCTCTCTCTCTCTCTTCTTGGCTCTTTCTCTCTCTCTGCATGTGACTCCCCAAACCTCTCCTGGAGAAAGCTCCCGTACCGCAGGAGTAATGAGCGGTACAGCCCTTTAACAACTTACACGGTCCATGAGGTCTAATAACATTAGCCCAATTCGTGATCTTACACCTTCCAGATTACCTACCGGGCCCATCTCTCCAGGTTCAAGGTTTGTTGTCCCAGGACTTCGACGAGTTGCGGCGAGCTTTGTCTGCGAGGAGGGGAAGAGGGAAGGCCCGCTAGAAGGATTCAAGAAGGGGAGAATCGTGGATCCAGGGAAAGGGACGAAAACAGGGCTTTCTCAAGTACTTATGACTGATGACTGATGGCTGATGACTTGTGATCACCGAAATTGAGCTTGAAAAGGTGTCCTTTTTGCATTACATTCGATTTTCCTTGGTGGGGAGGTCCAGAGGGTCCAGTACCTAACAAGCCTCTGCTCGCTGTGCATTCTACACAGCTTTGGGCACGGTGAGCTGATCGAAAAGACCCTGAAGCACATCAGAGACAGTATCGGCGCTCTCACTAAGGACGGGAGCACTGACCGAGAAGAGTTGTTGTCTGTCACTGGGGTGGTCTGTCGTCACTGGCTATTAATCCAAGCCATCGTTCCCGTCGCCATCTCAGCAAAGGAAGCCTTCTCGAATTGTTGAGTCCGGGCTCTCTGGCGCGGGAAATCTTAGTGTTACGGGTCGGTGACCCGACCCTGTCCCTTGATCGGAGTCTCGGACTGTTGCCTTGCAGCGGCATGCCGCTGATTGGCCACGCTGATGTACTCTATCAGGCATCTCAGGCTCCAGGGCTGATATTTAGACCTTCCAAATCATTCATGAACGATACTAGTAGTGGTCATTATTTGACATGGTTTGGCCCTCAATGGCCGCTTTCTGGCGACACTTGGAAAGGAATCACTCCCCTGTGGATCGACGGCATCCCATTCGACCAGCTATTTTGCCTAGCCCTACACTCATGTCTATCACAACTAAATATGGTTGTTGGCATATCAAACCCACCTCATGTTATCAACATAAGCTCATTCGTACTCCGTAGGAGAACCCGAACCGATCAGGGGTAAAAATGAAGACGGCGAAATCGAGGAAAAGGTGGCATGACACGCAATCAGCACTAACCCCAAAGCTACCAACCAGCCAGATATACACCATCCTAATGCCCCCCTGGACAAGCCGCCCAACATGAACACCACCGCGATCCAAATCACCATCACCAACATGGCCGACGATCACACCCCCAACACGACAGTCTACCAAGACGCAGACCTAACCGTCAACCTCACCCTCCGCCCCACCACCCCAGGCCACACCATCGCGACCCTCACCACGAACAGAACCAACCTGTTCAACCTCCCCCTACCGACCTTCACTGAAGCCCTCCAAACGCTCCGCACCATCGCCTCCCACCTCCGCAAGACATACAATGTCCAACGCTGCGCGCTGATCACGACGGGGGGAACGAGCCTCTCTCTCCTGCCGCTCCACGGCCTCACCCCGCAATGGAGCCCAGTCACGCACCCCACCCAGGAATTCCACCCGCAGTACCCGGGGTACATCACGTCGAAAGACGCGCCGCAGCTGCCGACCCCGCAGCTCAACACCATCCGCAGCTCCATCCTCTTCGCCGCCTCCCAGTCCCCGACGACCTACCACGCCGACCACACCTTCCACGGCTCGGACCCGGCCGACGCCAACCTCTTCGCGCGCATCGTGCGCGGGGAGCTCTCCCCGCAGTGGCGCGTCTGGGAGGACGCGCGCCACGTCGCCTTCCTAACGCCGTACCCCAACACCCCCGGGTTCACGGTGGTGGTGCCGCGCGCGCACCTGTCGAGCGACATCTTCTCACTGGCCCCGGCGGAGTATGCCGCGCTGGTGGAGGCGGCGCACACGGTGGCGAGGCTGCTGATCCGGGCGTTTGGGATTGAGCGCTGCGGGATGATCTTCGAGGGGCTCGAGATCGACTACGCGCATGTCAAGCTGGTGCCCATCCGCGGCGGCGGGGGTGATGACTACGATGATGACGACTACGACCGCTACGGCATCAGTGAGCCCTTCCAGGAGACCTATCAGGGGTATGTCTCCTCCTTGCCGGGGCCGAGGGTGGCAGATGTCGGGGAGGTGGTGAGGAGGGCGGCGGAGATTCGGGCGTTGGTCGGTTCGGATTCTTAGCTTTGCGCTGAGATTAGACGGGGACCCGTTATCTAGACCTTGATTACTTTCAGAAGAAGTTATAATACTATAAACCAATCTTTCTGTACATTTGCCTCCGTCGTGCTTTCTCGCTATGAACGTTTTCGCCTCTCCTCTCTCAGGGAGACTGCTATGGCAAGGTCAGACAGCGATTGAGGGTTCAAGACGCTGGGACTGGAAGAGCTCCAGCCCAGAATGTGTATGCAGCAGCTCATATGTGAAGCCTTGAGTCGCCTAGAACAGAACAACGCTTCCTCTGCTTGCAGGGACACTGGACTGACAAATAATTATAAGCTTGATATAAGCCTGTTATACCAACAACTTTTCACACTTGATAATACAAAGTATCGGAAACTTGAGATAGCTTCAAAGGTATGATACCAAGAATATCTGAAGGTAGAAGTCAAGTACTGCATGTGCTACCGGTATACTATATCCTCCGAAGCCTATCGGGTTCTTATAAAGCTGCCTCTGGAAGACACTGGTGTATGTAGACCAATTAGTAACTCAATTGCTCAGATTCGTGAGGCATCATAGCCTCTGCTAACCTATACAGCATGGCTCTCAACCTGTGTCGCCTTACTTCTTCTCCTGTTTTGTCCTTTGCTTCGCTAACCAAATCCATCCCAACAGCTTCACTGTCCTCGAATCCCAGAAGCTTCCCTAACCTGCCCTTTGTAAGCAAGGTCTAAAGTCTGCTTCTGGTAGTTTGCACACACTTTCTCCGTTCGGAGTCGATGGAATCAGTTCCTTTGCTGAATACGCCGCTGGGGACAGTAGCCATTTTGGTCGGACCTCGTTTTCATTGATAAGCACTAAAATTACACATATGCAGTTCATTCCAATTCTCTCTTTCTCTTTCCTTCAAAAGATTCTCCTCTGCTTGTTCAAGCATGTCCATTTCCATCCTATGCGGCAGATAGGTATGAATCCGGACAAAATACAAAAGCGCGCTGGGTCAAAATGCGTGTGTGTGTGTGTGTTGCGAAAAGATGTCTCCATCACCGGCGCACGCAGAAAATAACGGGCAAAGGGGGGAACACCAGGGGGGTATATGATTTCGAAGGTGGTAAATGATGCGACGATCTGATTCTCTCGGTCTGAGTTCGGCCCAAACCAGCCACTCCGCGGGGCTGAATGGAATTCACTGATGGATAGCGTGCTGCGTGTCAGAAAATCCAGGCCGAAGAGTGTCTAGCGGTGGACCGATGGCGTTTGGCGCTGATTTACGAGGAGAACTTGCGGGTGATCTTGGCGATGACTAGAAGGGGGGGGGGAAGCTATTAGTGGGACTCTTCGAGCTGATGCTTGAGAGTTGGGTCAGACGTACCGTGCAGACCAACGACAGAGAAGATGAATCCCAGACTGAGAACCAGGACGACAACGGGGTCGACCCTCAAGCCGGGGCTCTCGTCGGTGTAGAGCTTCAGCATCGTGCCAGAAGAACCGCCGGCACCGGCAGCGCGGGTCGAGCTGGGCCGGGCATTGCGGAGAGACTCCTTGTGGTCAGCGGCCGCGCGGCGACGCAAAGCAGCCCGGGGACCACCAGGAGGAGTAGGGGAGGAAGGACGGTTGACGGAGGAGACGGCAGAGGCACCGGAGCCAGCGCCGGCAGACTTGGAGTCAGGGCCGGACTCGGCTCCGGAGGTCAGGGGAGAAGCAGCACGAGGAGAAGCCTATAGCACTGTGGTCAGTTCCAATTCAATGCTGAAGTGAATGGCGGCGGTCGGCTTTGGGGGGGTCATCCAGCTTGCGCAAAGGACATTCGAGGTGCGCGCTCAGACAACCGACAGGAACAACCGACAGGATGAGTGCACTGACCATTATGAAAGTGGAATCAAAAAAGGGCTAAAGAGCAAAGATAACAAGTACAGTATTAAAGTCGATGAATGAAGAGATAGATGGGTCAATTGGCCGATGGAACAAGGAAGGGAGTCGGCTGGGGAGAAGAAGGATAGGGTGGATGGTAGAAGGTCGGGGGAGGTGAAGGTGCGGGTTGCCAGAAAGAGGCCACGCGCACGTTTCCATTTGGCGGATTACCGTCACATACAATTCTGCCGAGCGGCAATCGATTGCGAGAAAGCGGCCAAGCAGTTCACCTACATTCATTAACACAAGATTGTATAACATAAATTCAAGACTTACAGTAACTACCTCCGATGTGATGTAACGGCTAGCATACCTGTCTTTCACACAGGATATCGGGGTTCGATTCCCCGCATCGGAGTCGCAAGATCGATTTCTTTTTGCTGAGGTTTTACCCTCGATTCTACAGTGGGAGCCGAAATTCCTAGCCCGGGGCTTGGAGATATGGTCTGTGCTCTCGCCTACCGCCTCCGTCTCCTCCAATGGCATGACGGGAAGCTGGCATTCTCTCGGCAAATTAACCCGTTCAGAGTAGGCGGTCTGAGAAGCCCTCACTGAACACCTGGGGTCAAATTATCATCGCTAGGACACTCACTCGGTAGTTACACCTTACACCTAATTCGCTATATTGCCATCATCTCTTGGTGTCATGTCACTTTCTTGTGATCTCATCTTGGATATATGCTACAACTGTCAAAAAGCACATCAGTTTGGACTATGCCACTGACACAAGTCTACGAGCAAGTCCCTTTGGTTTTACTGCAGTGTCTGCACCCGAGTGTCTAGTAGATGCCGTAGAGAAACGGAGAACCAAGTCGGAGCTCGAGTTAGGGTATATATGAATCAGATGTCACCATGGCGATGGATCCTACACAGCATACGAAGTGCTACGTAGACCCCGTCCCCATCTAGCCTGTCAGAAGAGAACTGCTGGGAATTTATCTGTTAAGACCGCTGTTTCACAAAAGACCGAGTCTTCGTCCGAGTGGACAGACAGCCACCTGAGGGAACGGCAGGGAGGCACTAAAATAGCCACACCATGCCACACCAGGGTCACCGCATGGCCACGGTAGCTGTGGGTTGTGGCTTGTTTCCCTGCACCCAACCAACCCTTTCCAACCCTCTCTTTCCTTGAACGGTTGCAGTACGTAGCAGCATAAGACTGAACCGCTAGCTACCTCCTCGCATCCCAGTGGTGGGATAACTGGGATACCCTACATAGCAACAAGTGCAAAGGCAAGGCAAGGTACTGAGTAACTAGTCGATTGGCAAATCGAAGAGGAGATGGCAGACTAGGTAGAAGAGTACGTAGCCCTCCCCCGGTAATCGGATTAACAATGGGGGTTGTTGGTTCCTTTCTGCCTTAGGCGAGATCTCCATCTTATCTTTCGATGGGAACCACTGCGCTACATTGTGGTTTCCAGCAATTGGCCTTGTGATAGCTAATTATTCCCCTTGCGAATTCTCTTGCATCAATGGCTCGATTCAATTGACAGCTGAGGTGGCAGCGGTTCTTTCCCAACATTGACGTCCGGCACATTCTTGCCGGTCCAAGTCAGGCAGAAACCGGGGGGAGGAGAGGAGAAAGATGCATAAATTGAACCATGGAATCTGGCCCCCGTCCATCCCCCGGGCGAAATTTTGGTTTCAAAAGTTCGCAGCAGGCAGACAGCCAGCCCATCGCATGGGTCCGACCCACCCCACTGCAACGCGACAATTCAGGAGTAATCGAGGCTAGTTTATTTCTCCCTTGAGTTAGTCTCAGGCACGGGTTATTTCTACGTACGAATCCTAAGATTACTAGCCACCACCGCCATCTCACTCTTACTCCTACTCTTTCTATGAAGCACTCCGTAATACCGTACGGACTCCTGTGTGAATTATCCCGAGGATAATTAGCCAAGGCTGGAGCTGCCGTGGCTCGAATACCAAGAACTCCTGAGAAGTGTTAGAGCGACATAAGATTCTAATTAAAAAGTTCCCGTGCGCGAGTCAACAGCGAGATTAAGCACCACAAATTTAGAACTGAGGTGGGATAGATACTCCTCAGTGGACAATCCAACAAGTTACAACACAATTCCCGTTAACTTAACTTCATACCGTTAACTGTCGCCGGTTAAGGCTATTTATTTTTCTTGGTCGTATTTGTTGTCGGTGGTGTCCGTCCGGTGGGGAAGAGAAGTGGAAAAGAAACTCCCATCCAGTTGCATTCCTTTTTCTGTCTGTCTGTCTATCTATCTGCTGTCTGTGTTTCCTTCTCTCTTTCTACCTTTCTCTCTCCCCCCTCTGTTCTATTCTTTGGGGATCGGCCCTACAGTTTCCCCTTTGAATCGGACACTTGACCCTTCCGTTGCGTCTGGAACTTCAGCTGGACTTCTTCCGCTTGGCTGCTTCTTTTCTTTGCCCGCCCGACCAGCAGAGGTAAAAAAAGTAAGTATCTTCGTACTCGTAATAATACATTTTCCTCCTCTTCCCTTCTTTCGCCTCGTTGTTTCCTCCTCACTGCGGCTCAGACTTCCCTTTCTTCCCCCCATCGTTCCCCCTTGTCCTCCACCTGTCCCTCATCTTCAACGCTCAGCAACTTCCTCCTCCTCTTCCTCTTCTCCAACACTCGTTTCTCAACCTATCGGTCTTTCTTTCACAACTAGTCTCTCGTTTTCTGTCTCCCACCCACCCACACCCCCCTCATTCCCGGCTGAAACCGACACACCGAACTGACTCGTGACCCTGCATGTGCTCAGCCTTACACCCAGCCAGCCTGGTCCTCCACCAGTCCCGAGCCATCGACCACCGGACTGAGCCCCCCCGCCAAATCTCCGTCGCGACTTTTCTCACGCGGCCTAGTAACTAAACACATCGCCCCTTAGAGATCTCGACATTTTCCTTGTCGCTCGCAGCCCAGCCTCTTGGACAACCCTCCATCGGTATAGGCTGATTTTCGGGAGATTTGGTGTGGCTTATGCGCCTGGTATCCTATCGTCACCCTTTCGGTCGTTATCGAGAATTCACCTCCTGAACCACCAAGAGTCATTTCGGGCACGGCAACATATCTGAGAGTTGGGATCAGGTCAGCCAGAACAACACTGAACTCATCGTCAACTCGACCTCCGACTTTCCGATCTTCTACCGATACGAAAAGCGCCGCCGTTTGGTGGTGAAACCAGCATATTGTATCCCGATCCCGATCCTCCGACGGACACCAGCTCCGTCACGGAGCACTTCGTCAAAATTTATTCCAATACATCGCGGGCCTCCCTCCTGGGGGGCTCTTTTGATCCGTCATTTCGGCGTGGTTTTCGTGGACGGGAAGGATACACAAACGTTCCTCCGGATCCCCCAAAGCGACACAGGATGTACCGCCCCAATTCTCTGTGGACGTGGTCCTTCTGCATTGTCACCCTTGTCCAAACGATCATTACCCTCGCCCTGGAGTGGTATGTGCAAATAGTCTTAGGTTGAACTTGTCCGGTCCGAGGCTAATCTTTCCGCAAAAGTTATATTTTCGTCAATTTCCAGGTTCAGTTGCTCCCATCGGCTGTCACGACGACTGCCTCAAAACCTATTCCAACCTTCCTGGCCCTCTATAGCTTCGGGTTCATCTATGAGCTGATTCTCGTTTACGATGCGCTACGTCTTAAGAACACTATTCAGGTTATTGGACTGTGTATGTGCAATATCGGCTTGTTGATTTACGGGGCCGTGCAGGTGCAACAAATCCGCGATGCTGTACAGATTCTATGGGACAATGGTGCTATTGCGGAAAATGTCTGGGGAGAAACGGAGCCATTCCTTATCATCATCCCATGCGTTGTGGCTATGGGCTCAATCTTGATGATAATTGTTGCTTGGAAACTATACGACGAGTTCGCGTGGTCGATCTACAAACATATCAGCGCCGATCTGCGAATGAAGCGCCGGTATCTGACTTATCAGGTATGTATCCGGACAAGGCATACACGCGGCGCCCATACTTACAACCATGGCAGATCTATATTTCCCTTCTGAAATTCGACTTCTTCTTCTTCCTGGGTTTCACCGTTCAATTCGTCGTTATCGTCACAAATAGAAGCGACATTGAATTCGCCCTTACCCTAGCTGCCATTCCCGTGACGATCATAATTCTTATCTGCGCGGCCTTTTTCGTGCGGCGGGAAAGCTCGATTGGCATGATTGTCGTCATTGTATGTTTGATGGAACTCGATTAAGCCTCGCAGATCATCGGCTGACCGTCTCACTAGCTCCTTTACTTCGCAGCCATGGCGTATTTCTTGTTCAAGCTAGTCCGGATGTACCAGCCTGGTACCTATGACCTATACCTGACTGCTCGTCGCTCTTTGACATTCTTCGCCGTCATTACCCTTGTGCTCATCGTCATCACCATTATCAACGCCTGTGTGTGTATGCACAACTTCCACAAGGGCCTGAAGCAACATGTACACAAGAAGAAGACGCAGAACAAAGAGGGCAAAACGACGGAGCTGTCCTCCAATATCTCTTCTGGCCAGGTGCCTACTCGAATGATGATCGATTGAGCAAATCGCAGGCTACATTCTACGAGTTCTGGAGAGAGACAGAAAAGACCCAAACGACCAAAATATGCCATGTTCGATTCTCATATCGTCACCCCGACGCTTGTTGGTGGGGCGATATTCTATTACAGATTAGCGAGTTTGTGCGACATTTTTGCCGGCAGAGTTTCCTAATACCTTGGATAGTTGAAGACTGCGCGCGTTTCCCGGGATTTACCACATGATACCTACTGCTTTGTTCGACATTTTGACGACTCATCAAATACCCTTCCTTTCATTTACATACTGACTCTCCTTGCCTCGTGCCGGACCTCCGCTATATCTGGCCCACCATCCTACTTCACTGTGCTTGTCCCTGGTGGCGCTATATCCGGCGTCATATTGACGATTCTTGTATTTTTCCTTACCTCTCTGATTATGTCAATATCACGACTGTGCATCTGTTTTCATGTACTGTATGTAGTTTATTAATCCAAATCCACCTAAAACTGTCATGAGTTGTGGTACGTGGGGTCGCGTTGTAACATTCTGTGTCCGCTAGAAGGGGAGGGGTGACGGAGGGAGGAAGGGGATGAAAGAGGTCGGGGAGCCCGCAGGTGCGCACCTGCTCTCCGTTCAAGGTTGTTTGGGGACGCTGTCTGTGGGGAATGCGGCACTCATTCCCAGGGTTTCATGTTGATGTACCAATTGGGAAGGTCCGACCGGGAGTCCCTACGGGTACCTACCTGGAAGAACCGTGTGCAATTTGACTCGACGGGCTCATGATGTGATATTGTTAACTTGTTGCAGATATGTCAAAATTTAGAATCAAAAAAAAAGAATCAGTCTCGCGACTCCGATGCGGGGAATCGAACCCCGATATCCTGTGTGAAAGACAGGTATGCTAGCCGTTACATCACATCGGAGGTAGTTATCAGAAGTAAGAGCTTTTATCTTACATATGAATAGGACTGTATTAGAAGATAGAAAATACAGATTCCTCGCCCTTCCAAGGGGCCCGTTATCGGTCATATAACTTTAATAATGTTTTTAAACCCATACTCCAGTTCTACTTTTCTACTGCGCTTGGTGGAGTCTTGAGCAGGTTCGCTGTGGTAGAGTTGTTGGCAGCATCAGCAGGATCTTCAGGACAATCATATATATCTAGAGGTCGGTGTTTTATTCTGCACTTACCCCTGTTGTTTTCAAGATAAAGTTGTCACCGCAGCAGCCGTGCACCTCTTGAAGAGCTGGTGTATAGGTTCCTTCATGGCCGATGTAGCACATCGGAGTCTCTACATATAAGTCTGGTGGAAGACAGCTTATTAACCTACCAGCTCTGGCAACTGCAGTATTATTAAGATAAAAGACCGGCGACGGTATGACTTCTCCTAATATATTATACCATTTAGGTGGCAATTGATGTCTTTAAAGATCCCAACCTCATCTTTACAGTTGATATTCTGCGGTATTAGATCTGCACTGCCGATCAGAGTTGTCGTAGTTGTACAGTGTCCATTAATCAGTAAGACGCGGCATCGCTTTAAAGTCATATCCTATCGTGAGAGGCTTTCATCTTCAGTCAAGTATCAAATCCCCATCATCAGACAGCTTGGAGAGGAACAAGGACCACAAACCTCGTACAAGAAAAGACACCTGTGACAGCAAAGCTGAGCAATATAGTCCGGCCAAGGACAAGAGAGTGAATCAAAGACGATACTTATATTCTTTACTTTAGTACCGGGAAGCAATGCAGAGGTGAGTGACTGCAGCGCCCACTGTCTTCACCACTTCCACTGACAGAGCATCTTATTCACAGGCTATGAAGTGTTCACTGTTCCCCGTCTGGTTGATTCGCACCGGGGTGCTGTGTCTCAGGCAGATGTGTGCGTGGGCTTCTCGAGGCGAGGATTTCTTCTGGGATGAGATGATGAAGATACATGTTAATGTTGGTGTGTTGGTATCAAGATTCCGCTTTTTATCAGAAAATCAGACTCACCGTGATGTTAAGCTTGAAGCTATTCTCAGTTGCAGTTGGCCGCCGAGGAAAGCGTTTGTCTTCTGAGAAGAGCGTTTGTCCTCCAAGGAACGCGCTTGAGCTTGAGCCTGGGACTGACAGCAACTGGAAGTTAGTCGATGTGCTCAAGATAAGGGAGAAAGTTGATAACACGAAGTAGTCTGGAAAGCAGAGATGGAGAGCTAGGAGAAGGGAAGATTGTTGCGGGTGTCTGCTGCCAACGCCTTAAATATACAGCGATTATTCTACCAGTAGCAGTCAGTGAGAGAAGAATGTACAAAAGTACATAGGATAGGAACAAGTTCAACTATCGAGACACTGGATGTTTAGCTTTGTTAAAATAATGCTTCAAGTTTAGCTTATTGCTAAGAAGATAGGTAAAACAAACTTTACTACCTTCTGTAGACATTAAGCCTGGCAGTCCAAATCCAGAACCGACCTATCCCTATGCAAAAAAACTTCTAAATCAATTTGGATGGCAAGTATTCTGTTCCTTATTCTAAACCTTCTACCTACTCTATCAAAGTTGTTTTCCCATGATAACATGATGGGCTTGCATGTTCCTTCTGACTACTATAAACTTAAGCTTCAAAGACATTAAATTGACTGTAGGTATAATAGTATAAAATCTACTTGCAGCCTACTGCTGAAAAGTCCAGGTATTATTTACTATGTCAAACTGACTGGAAACTACCGGAAAGATAGTGAATGAAGTAGTTGAGGAATTTCATATCGTTGCCTGAAGGTCGTATAGTGAATGTTACTCCCACCTTCCCCCCCCTTTCCCCCCCCCTCCCCCCCCCCCCCAGCTTAAATTCTCTTCATCCTCCATCTTCCTTCTTCCATCTTTCTTCTCCCACCTTTCTACTCACACCTTTATTCTCCCACCTTTCTTCTCCCATCTTCCATCTTCCTCATACCATCCTCTCACTACAATCCACCGGCTTTATCTCCCTCCTTAGGCCAAGTAAGGTTCATATCTCTCTCCTACTCTAAATCTTCAAGAAACCAAAGAGGCGGCAGAGCAAGCCTTAATCTTTGCACTGCTGATCCAAACGTCCTTTGAGCGTCGCGCTTTCATTCATGTGGCATGTCTCCTTAACAGTCCAGCTCATCTACTACACTCTCGAGTAGTACAAACGCCAAGATCATCGTGACTACCCCGGGCAAACTCGTCGCAGCCCTCCGCGACCGTACGATTGTCCCCGAGGAAGTGGGCTTCGTCATTCTGGATGGGGCCCATACCCTCCTGGACCCCAAGACAGGTAGTGGCGACCACTGCAAGATGGCTCTCGAGAGACTTTCCGTGGGGTTGCCAACTTTGTTGGTCATCTGTAATGCAGATGTTCCGATCCCTGACCATATCCTTGCATGGCAGCCAAATTTTGCGAGAATCGAAATGAAGCCCCTAACTCGTAGGGGCAATATCAACCATGTGCACTCGTCCATTGCAAGCTGATATTTATGAAGATCGTGGAAGAGGCCGGCCCGGGTAAGTCTGACTGTCCTTTACATTGAATGTTTACGTATATTCTAACTTATATAGTCTTGACTCTCGTGATTGCGAGAGCCGAGAGCCCAGGAACTACACCGTGTTCTTGGCAGTGACAGGTTCACTCTGGTGCACTCGAGGTTGCCAGATGAGGTCAGGTGGTCGAGGACGTTACAGTTTCTCGAGACGGAAATTTCACCTATCGGTTGCCGGATTCCGCCCTCTGGCCTGAAACTCTCGGACGTTAAACTTATTGTTTTCGCGGAGCCGCCGACCAGATGGGCATCTCTGGCCGATCTTCTGCAGAAGACTGACAACCCCAGGTTTGATTCCCAGCATGCATGGTAAAACAGTCAAGCCACCCAAGATTTCCAGTCCTTATTTCCACCTCCCAGTTACACCTTATTTGAGGGGACAGCTTGCCCTTGGCCAGAGATCCTAAGATTAGACCTTTGTAAGACTTGAAATAACGAAACTGGATCTTACATCTACAAGGAATATTGGTAAAATCATCTCTTGGTTTGATTACTATTTCGAAGCAAGAACATCATTATGGACCCAGAGTCTTCGTTTAGGCATTTGTGATGAAAGAAGCATAGAGAAAAGAAAAAGAAACAGAGAAAAAGAGAAGAAGATCTACCGCTTCGACAGGTTCCTTGCCTATTGAGTTTTGCCGGAAACCGACTGCGACGAGAGGGCCGATCTCTGAAGCCGAGCACGATTCTTGGGCTTGGGCGCGTCAACATAATTGAGATGGAGCGAGTACATGTCCTCACCCGGAATTCGGAAGTACTGGTACTTTTTCATGAACTGCTCCGCTAATTCGACAGTCTCAAAGTCAAAATGCCGGTATCCTGTCCCAAACCCCACTGTCACTGTTGCCTGGGGTCGCAACATCGCGTGTACTTATAGAGACCTTATGTTTCCTTTCTTCTCGAGTCTTGCTCGAGAGTTGGGCGCTATCCAGAGTCGGCGAGGTGACTTGGATTGAATTCAAGCTAGAGGTACTGTCTACTGCACTTTAATGTGCCTCGCCCCAATATGTTGCCAATATGTTCTTCAAGTTGCAGTATTTATGCTCTCTGCTGGCACGGGAAGGGATTGTAATCGATGAACAAACATTCAAAGCTTCTTATTGCCTTAGAATATGACTGTGATAAGACTTCAGAACGTACCGGGCGGGCCGTGGTCACTGGTTTATACGGATCATATATAAGCATTTAGCGGGGCTAGTAACGGGCATGAAGAGTTCCATTGCTTCCGATAGCCTGCTGCAAGCCCTCAGTGGTTTATTAGTCGGAGCATCTTGAGTACAGATAGATCGAAAGAATTCTGCTGAAGAAGTGCTTGCCTTTCAAGCCGCCCGCTTTTTTACCATGCCTCAACGATACGAACCGAGCCAAGTTGTTCAATCGGTGGCAGTTAAGGAAAGGTACAGGCGGGAAAAATGGGCGTTATAGAATAATATTGGTTTCGAATATGACTGCTACCACACTGATGCTGGCAAGGCTGCCGTCTGAGATGTGTGGCGTCTAGCTGCTGAACATGCAGGGGGGGGCCGGCAATTCGAGTTCAACGAAGGCAGGTAGCGGTGGTACTCTATCAGAGGCTGATAAGTTTAATGCTGCAGGTGGATGTGTCGTATTGGCTGTTGATAGGCTTGGTGGTGCATGGTTATGTCTTGTATTGACTGCACCGACAGCGAGTCTTGTGGGTACGCCATTGGAGCAGCTTGTGCCGATTATGCCTTAATCTGCAGGGACGACGATACCTGAGGCTGCATTGGTGTGTACACTCCCGGCTTTCTGTATTCAGACCGGAAGGAGCAGGGATAGAAGTCACAACAGTAGCAGGTTAAGATAGCGGTAACTGCTAGTATTCTATGGAAACGAGAGAAAAATCAGTATATGGGAAGGTGTAATGGGATGAAAGTGGTCTGCGGCTCTGCGTCGCGAAATCGGTCCTAGAACGCTGACCGGACAGTCATGGTTAAGGAACGGAGAGAAGAAAGAGGACAGAGCAGGAAGACAGAGTGAGGTTGATGAGCAGAGACACTCGCTGTTTGAAGGGTAGGCACTGCGTGCGTTGAGGCCTTGAGACTGTTTTATTCCGAGCCTTTCTAGCCTTAGTAGGCTCGGAACTGAATGCACCAATCGCAATTATCACAGAGTACAGTATCTATACCTTTTTTACTTTTTATTTATTTATTTATTTTTTTTTTGCAAGTTGGAGACAGATCGAGCACTTGGATTACAACTATGACAGTGTAGCTGACCACTGGGAAAGTGTGATTTAGCATATTTGCATAGCAGCAGGGCTAGGTCTTATGGTATTGCTGATCACTAGAATTGTTTGTAAAGTAGTAGAAGTAGCTGTAAGGCCCTGGAACAATAGTGACTGCTGGCCATTAAAGTGTATAACGTGCATTAATCCAGCCATGTTGAAAATGCTTTCCCTAAGGCTAATAATACAATAGATGCTATACGGCACCGTTCTCCAGGCACGTCCGATGACCACACGGTATTGTCCTTCAAATTATATTTGGTGAGTTCTGCTCTGCGCTCTGCGCTCTGCCCTGTGTACAGGGAGGAGGAGGAGGCGGGGGATGAGGAGGTATGGGTGATCGTGCATAGAAGCTATCGATGTATGAGAGTCGCGTTACAGTAGTCTCCGTTTTATATGTTGAACACGGACCGGGGCGTTTCCACCGGCTGACATACAAAGGCACCGGTTGCTTGGCACAAGGATTGTTAGCTGGCTGTATATATGCTTAATACAAGAGCTGGCTCGACACGTGCTCACCAATGCTCATAATATCTAGGCAACAGAAGAGGGATGCTTTCTGTATATGGATTGTGATGATGCGCCAAGCCGAATTTCATGTGCCTGGGCTCTTTCTCAGTTGTGTAGGCCAGGTGTGTCAACACAAGAGGAGGATCCAGTCGCGGCTACTAAGGGGACTAGAACTTCAGATGGAACAGAATTAGGTGGTGGTTCTACAACTATTCTGCACACCTTTCTGACTTTCACTTAAGTAGTGATACGAGATTTACATTCCTCGACTATAAAAGATGTCAAGATGCTGATCTAGCCGATTATTTGCGTTAAAGTGTTCTATATCCGCCATAAGTAGCTTGCTAGGGGTAATGGGAGTTGAACCCGTCCCGCCAAAAAAGCCATCTTTCATCTCCCCTTTGCTGTGCCGACTTTCATATCTTAAGATGGCTTGTAGAGTACATTCCCATTGTGCTTGACTATCTACAGAGACTAAGTGGGCTCAGCGGCGCTCATTTGAATCATCATTTCAATGATAGACAGAATAAGGGGGTATTCGAAGGACTGCGGTAGAGATTACCCACATTGTAGTTCAATTACCAGACTATCCTCAAACGACTTCTTATGAAAACCGAGAGATGTACAGACCGATCTTATGTTCTCATCCACGCAACTAACATATCTGGAGCGCAGTGTGAGACGTGATAGTGTATTTCTGGGTCACATTACAATGCTCTTGTTTTCGTTTATTCGACATGGCGTGCGACATGACGGGGGTGAAGGTAACTAAATAACTCGACTTTGTAAATAGAGTCGGCAATCATGCGAGTTGACGGGCAGTCATTAGATGATTGGAATTGTCAGAGAAACATGATTGAGATAGGAAACCAGAATGCCATACGTACAGCGTTCATACATTCAACATAGATATGCAGAGTCCCATATAACAGGCTCGTACGGCAATGTCATCACCGAATTCAAGGGAAGAGGCATGGTCATTGTGCTATGATCGTATGAAAAGGTCAGGATTGCAGGGAGAGATGGTCTCCCAAGTCCTTCATACTGACTTCCCACTTAGGTGGAGTTCTGTTGTTAGGGAATCCCCGCTGGACCTCTGAGAAACACTTCCTAACATAGAATGAACAGTCCCCCCTGACACTGTCACCTTCTTATCCTCATTCCCAGGAAGATTCTCCTCTTCTTTACCACACTCATGAGCTATCTATATAGGAAGATATATACACATTCCATCCATGGGTCTGGGTCATCAAGGCACCTGTGACGCAGTGTGTTTTTTTTGTTTGTATACTCGCGATCGGGCTATATGTGTGAGGCCAGAGGAGGGGCAAAGAGTTTGAGGGACATGGTATGGAAAGAATATTGATGAACTTGCTCATTGTATCACAACACAGACTGTGGCTGCCTTGAGCCGAAAAGTGGTCTGTCAATTGTTCTTGTATTACAGTGCACACTGGAAAATGAGTTTCAACAAGGAGGCCGGATGGTGTAGTTGGTTATCACGTATCGTTAACACCGATAAGGTCCTGGGATCGAGCCCCAGTCTGGTCATCTCTTTTTGCACGGGCAAGCTCGCCACCGTTACTGATATTCTTTGCTTATTACCCTCGAGATTGATGCAACCTGCAAGGCAGAGATGTAGTTCCGAGGACCGCAATACTTCAAACGAAACCCCGAAAACAATATTCTCCGACATGAGGATATTGAACCCTGGCTGTGCGAGAGCGAGTGGCTCCCGTCAGGACCAGTAAGGCGTGAATATAGGCATTGTACTTCGACTATACCTTAACTGTACGTCATGCGGCCTCTAACTTCAGTGCATCTCCCATGTGGGTGTTCGCCAATAACCTCGATCTCCGATGCCCGCCCTCCGATGTTGTATGTGTGATTGGATTTTTTTCATGCACAAAAAAGAGACAACAGAGTATCTGTAGCGCGGCGAGCTTGCCCGTGCAAAAAGAGATGACCAGACTGGGGCTCGATCCCAGGACCTTATCGGTGTTAACGATACGTGATAACCAACTACACCATCCGGCCAATTGATATAAGCATTACTGCATCTTAACAACAAGTCCAAATGCTATGCTAGTAATCATATCAGTACTCTCCATGGGACCTGATACTCTGGAAAAGCAGCAACATGAACAACTCGCCCACCGTTGTGTCGCCTTCGTTGGCAGCCATTCCTTTACCTGGATCATTTCCCCGCACTGACCTGGCATGACATTGAAACCCCACATCTAGACGAACAGACGACTCGTACAATGACAATCAGGTCCACTCACGATGAGCAACTGTCCATCTCAGCCTCGACCTGGATGCCAAGTACGGATAAACCATGTGGGCTCCAGCACCCGAACCACCCAGTCACATTTCACCCTCAGCACCACAGCCGCACGTCGCTCGGGCGGGGTTCAGGGATACTTTACATTAGTGCTGTGCGGCTGATGGGCTTTGCTTCGTCCATTTGTTCCCGCTCCCCTGCCCTCGGACAACGGTCGACATGCATAAACTATTATAGTGTTGTATCTACCGGCGGCGCGGTCTACCCAACGGTTGGGATGCCATTGTGTACCCAGCCGATCATCCGAGCGTGAATTCTCGCGGATAGAGTTCTGCCACACCGTCAGCAATGAGAACATTGGCGTGAAAATGCGCATATGCCTCGTCCGTTTGCGGGATGTGGCCCGAGTCTGTCATACTGATGGCCCATAATGACTGGATCTGACTGACGACATGCGGATATCACCGCCCACCTACAGCAGATTTGCATTTCATCGGTAAGGCCGGCCAATTCACATGGTCGGGCTCAAGGGAGCGCGAGTACTCTTAGGCGTATCAAGATTACGATGTTGTAGTCGGGTAACGTGGGGGAAAACGTTAAGCTCCTTGAATGGCGGCGGTTATCACGCCATGACAGCGAAATGGGGTTTAGGGGTGCGATGGAGGTTGCGATTTGCTGCGGTGGACACGCAGCTTCTACCACTCCCCTTAGTGTGTAGACTAGACCCCAACACTCATTGGCTCGACTCGTCTGGCCCGTCCTTAACTTATCTCGAATCTAGAGTAGTTACTGTGAAGTCCACTTTTTCCGCGACAGAGTTTCACCTGTCCCCTTGCGATCGTCGCAGAAAATGAATCCGCCGGTGCTTGGGGTGGAACCTTTAAACCATTACTGTAGTATTGGTGGTAGTATTTATACATTGTCATTTCCCACCCTCCTCAAACCTACTTGAAATCAGGCCGTTACTTCTTGCACACAATAGGTGGGCTACCTATTCACCTTCACCATGGAGAAGACATCGCAATCCAAGTTCCGCGTGGTCATAGTGGGTGGCTCCATCGCTGGCCTCACACTTGCCCACTCCCTTCTCCGAAATAACATCGACTTTGTTGTCCTGGAGTCTCACAATGACATTGCACCTCAAGTAGGTGCCTCCATTGGCCTTAGCCCGAATGGCAGTCGCATATTCGATCAGATTGGTGTCTTCGACGACATTTATGACCTCGTGGAGCCGCTCCACAGAGAGCTCATCTGGTCCGATAGCGGCAAGCTCATCAACGAGTCGGTCGACCTGCGCCTCATCTTAGAGAGGTAGGTCATTCGCGCCCCCCCATCCAACATCTCTGCTGCGACTGCGTGAGACGTGATGTGTGACCACCCCCCTCCCCCACTGACGGGAAATCAGACATGGGTACCCAGTAGCATTTCTCGATCGCCAGGCTGTCCTCGCAGTCCTCTACAAGCACCTCGGGCCTGCACAGGACCGGGTATTTCTGAGCAAGAGAGTGACGAAAGTGGATCACCTGCCCGAGAAGGTGGTGGTACACTGTGAAGATAACACGAGTTTTGAGGGAGACTTGGTTGTGGGTGCGGATGGCGTTAAGAGTACTATCCGGTATCAGATGTGGGATTACATGGAAGCTCGCGGGCTCATCCACGAGATCGCGGAGGAAAGAACAAGTATGCGACCTCTCTTCTGGGACTGTTTGGCCGGTACTGACTCCGTTCCCTCGTGGGGCACAGGGATGAAGTCGGAATATAACTGTGTGTTTGGCATTTCGCAGCCAACCCCGGGACTGGAACCCGGGCTGCTTCATCGGACGTATGGCAAGGATTGGTCATTCCTGGTGATTTCAAGCAAGGGTGGGCGCGTCTACTGGTTCTTCTTCACCAAGATGGATCAGGTCTATACGGGCAACGAGACCCCTCGGTATAGCCAAGACGATCTCGAAAAGCACATAGCAGCCTACCTGAACAAACCGGTCACCGATACCGTGCCATTCTCAGAGGTGGTTCAGAGAACGATAACGCGAACAATGGTTCCTCTGGAAGAAGCCCTTTTTAAGCACTGGTGCATGGATCGCTTTGTCTGTATTGGTGACTCGATCCACAAGGTATGTTGAGCTGCGAGCTATACGTGGTAGTGCCGCTGATTTCTTGGTTACACAGATGACCCCCAACCTGGGCCAGGGCGGGATGAGTGCCATTGAGAGTGCCGCGTCTCTAGCTAACAGCCTAGCCGCGTTGGTCCAAAACTCGTCCGAGGAGAGTATCCCTGTCATTGAGATTGACCGCTGTTTGAAGGCCTGGGAGGAAGTGCGACTTGCTCGTCTCCCCCCCATATATTCAGCAGCTGGTGATTTGACTCGGATTGAGGCTTTGGCGTCCCCGAAATATAGATTCATTGCGCTCTGGGTACTTCCACGCCTTGGCCGCTACCTGTTGGATATCAACTCCAAGAATATGTCCAGGGCCGTCAAGCTCGACTGCGAGCCAGTCCCGGCAAGGTCATTGCAATGCACCATGCCGTACACTGACAGCTACCCTTACACACCCGCGGACAAGGCCTGGAAGCGAGCCCTTTGGACTGCTCCTTTGGTAGGCTGTTACGCTGCTGCGAGCGCGACCATGGGGGCTGTAATCCAGAAGCTCATGCCATACCTCATTACGCAAATCAGCCAAGGAACCTGGACCGCCAGCAATGGCGAAGTCATTAGCCTGACCAAGCCGGTCTACCACATCTCACTTCTGGACAACCTCCTCCGGCCCATGATTCTCTGCTTTTTGCCCTCGATCAGCGGGACCGACCCATACTCTCGGCTTCAGATGCTGTCGTTTATAACCGACCTGGGCCCAGTGTATGGCATCTGGCTCCTGGAGAGTCTCCGCGGAGCCGAGTCGTGGTACAGAGTGTTACTGTAAGCATTCTCCCACCCAATTCTTCGGCACCCAGCAGCACCTAACCTTGCATCACCATAGACCCATAACAGCCGGCGTCGCCTTCCAACTCCGCGGAATCGGCCTGATAGCTCCTCTCTACTACGCAGCCGAATACATCACCGCACCCCTGGGCCGCATCCTCCCAGGCCACAACCGCATTATCGACCCCTCCACGACGGGGTCCTTGCTGATCTCCCTCCTGGGTAGCTACCACCTCACCACCTACGCCAACTTCATCCCCGGCACCGTCGAAACCCGACGCTGGTACAATGCCATCTGGCAATTGTTCCCCGTGACGGTGCCCCTCCTCCAGCTCCCGATCGCCCGCCTCGCGAAGCGCCTCTTCCCCGCCCCGCCGCCGGCCGACCCGGACGCTCGTCGCAAGACGTGCAGGAGAAACATCCGCACCGTGCGGTTCTTCTATCGCACCCTCGCCCTCGTCTCCGGTCTTACTTTCATCTACACGCGCCTCACCAAGCCTCGGGGCGCCTCTGTGGCCAGTCTCTTCCTCCCAGGTCTGACGGAGCACCTCGCCCCCGTGACCTCGTTTCCGCAGGGGATTGCGCGATTCCTGCAGTATGACCAGGTCATCTCCATGGCAAGCGGGTTCGTGTGGCTGGCGTTGAGGTTCCGGGAGTTGCAGCAGCGACAGCAGGCGCGGTCCGAGGTAACGTTCTTCTCCTGGTGGAAGGTCGTCGGGGCGTGCGCCGCGTCGACTTTTGTGCTAGGGCCGGGTGCTACGTTTGCTCTGGGCTGGGGATGGAGGGAGGAGATGTTGGAGCGCATGGCGGTGTCAATGCAGTACGGTGGTAGTTAGCCCCGAGAAGGGAGGAGTAATCGTCTGGTGGGATGCCAGCCACCGTCCCCTAACGGATGCGTTTTTTTTTTATTCTTGCGAGTTATAGAAAGTTAGTCAAGCTTTCTTTCTAGTTAGATATTGTGGCATATAATGAAGGGGCCCGGGCCCTGGCCACTGATTATACCATTTTTTGTGCTTGGTTCCCGGCATACGCAGTACCTAGGTAAAGACGTAATAATCATTATCATATTCCCTATCCCTCCTTATTTTTAACTCATCAAATCAGAAGGTTCGTCATGCGCTAGCGCTGAAGAGTTCCTCGCCAACGTCGAAGGCGGCCTTGAAGGTCATGCGGCCGTCTGTGAGGGGCCTTGAGACTCACCAACCGCCTTGACTTTGAACTGGGGGAACCAACCCAGTTTCATACTTAGGATTATGTTTCTAAAACAAATCTAGTAGTGAGGTTTATTCTTACTGTTCATAAGGCCTATGATCAATCCAGACAGATGATGTATTTACTTCCCTTCTTCATTTTGGTTGATAAGTACGGAGAAAGTGCCCTATCTAGCGCTTCTATATAGGCATAGATCAGGTGTTGTTGAGTGGGACTAGTTATCCTGTTTCAAGGCGAGTACGCTGAGTACGACTTAATTAACTGACTCACTGACTACCTTGCTAGCTTTCGAAATTCCGAACTTCCTGAATAGTTCTTCCGAGCCGAGCTCAGCAGTATACTGCGTAGTCGACAAAGATTAGCACGAGTGATCAACGCTCTGCTAGCGACTTTCCTTTGGCGTCATGTGTCGACTACTGGTTCCCTTCTGCGGGGGAGAAAGTGAGCGCCAGACTAAGGACATACCTTCACATTTTGAGTCCTAGCCACTCAGTAGTTACATTGATCTGAAACGCCGCTTTGGAATCTACAGAACCAAAAGGGGCCCGTGGTCTGACGCTTGACAGTCAGTTACTCTATGCTGGTCTTGCTGCGTAAGTGCATGCGAGACTAGCTCAATTCGGTATGGCTTATGATGCGAAATGATACACGGCGATTGCTTACACACTTAGATCGAACACACATGCTCTGATCAAGCACCTACATCTTCTCCCAAAGCCAGAATTCGAGAAGCTGATTCCCAAGCATAATATGGCCCAGGATCAGAGCCCACTCGAGGGAGCTGAAGTATCAGAACGATCCTCCGTGGCAGTCGTTAACCGCGATCTGTGCTCGGAAACTATTGCTGCAATTGTTGATAACTCCGTAGGGGATGTGGAAAAGCTAATCAGCGATGGTGCTTTGAATGTGAGGTTCGAATATACTTTCGACTTTTGGCTGAAAGAGTCCCGGTATGGATCACGCGAAGCTAAACCTGCTGCTAGGCAGCAGGAATGGACACCCCTCATCCTCGCTGCGAGTTTGGGACAGGATGACATCGTCCACTTACTACTGCGCAGTCATGCCGATGTGCATCATACGACTAGCGATGCAGAGACAGCCTTGCATCACGCTGCTCTCAGGGGCCATGCCAGGATTGCATCGGCGCTCCTGGCAAAGCATGCGGTGGTTGATGCTCGGAAATCCGATGATGTTACACCTTTGATGTATGCCTGCTGGGAGGGTCACCTTGAATGTGTTCGAGTGTTGGTGAGCCACGGGGCCAATGTAACCTTGTCTGACTCTCTAGACTGGACTCCGTTGTTCTTTGCCGTCTGCGAGCATCAGAGCGAGATCGTGCGACTTCTACTACAGACCCCCGGCATCCCGCGATCAGACCGAAGGCGAATGCTTAACGCCCAGAGTCACGAGAAGAAGGCCACGCCCCTGAGAGAGAGTATTTATTTACGGGTGAAATAATGTACCAAAGAACTACTTGCCGACCCAGATGTTGACGTGACCATTGCCGACCACAAGGGTGACACGCCAATGTCAGTGAGCGCAGCTGTAGGCGATTTCCCGACGCTCTTGCAGTTATTTCAGATGCCCATTTATAGCATCACCGATCTGCTCGAGTCCTCGCCCCGCTTAGCGACGCCCCGCGAACTCAAGCGAGTGGAAAAGGTCCTACTGGATGAATTCACTCGTCTCGAACCATGGGAGTCAAACCTCCCCTGCGTCATGCAATGGGTGGTAGTGAACGGCAGTCTGCCCTTGGCACAGAAGTGCCTGGACACTCTGCCAAGCCTCATTGACTATTCAGGTCCCATGCGAGCAACATGGCTACATATCGCGTCGCGGTTTGATTACGGCGAGTTGGCTAGAAAGTTGATCACGTATGGTGTCGATGTCTACGCCATCACAGAGCGTGGCATGACTGCCCTTCATCTGGCTTGTGTTGGAGGGCATAGCGTCACGGTGAAATATCTCCTGGAGCACCTCACAAGCCAGGCGGGGAAGCAGGCGCCTGGGCCGGGGGCTGCAACCCCGCGCGAATGCGATGCAACGAGATTGATCAAGTTCATCATCGCAGATAATGAGCTTGGAGAGTCCGCAATCAGTCTATCTGCGAAGGCCAAGGGTAGAGGTACCAGTGACATACTGTGGGCGGAAATCGAAGCCTTTGCAAGCAACAAGGAGAACTTGAAGCGCTTCTCTCACGCCGATCTCGAGCGACTGATGGAGCTTGCAGCCCAATTTGAGGAGCCTGGTAGTGAACGGATACTCAGGGTCCTATTACATCTTTTACATCCGAAGGCCGTCGAGAAAGAAACCGAAGTTGACACTTCGAGCTGGACAACTCTGCACTGGGCTGTGCAGAGTGCCAGGCCGGAACTGGTCTGGTTGCTGCTTTCGAACGGAGCACACTTGAAGAAGAAAGAGATTAGTCAAGCTGTGCAGATACTGGAAAGCAGGACCCATAATGGTTCTCAGTCCGAGGCTGATTCGGTCATTTCTCATCTCCTCAGGAGCCCGCCGCGGGTTAGCGCTCACGCGGCCATTGAGGACGACTTTCACCAGCCTGAGAAACCGATCCCTAGAGCTGAGAGCAAGCATTTCATTGAAAACAATACTGGAATCATCGTGGATTTCATGGATGAAGCGGGATTTGTGATGAAACGGCGAACCATGGGTGAGATTATCTACGACAAAGGGCCTGAACTTATCCTGTCGCATGTTGACAAGCATGACTTTTCGAGCTTGACCCAATTGAAGCAATACCTGAAAGACCCGACCCAACGATCGAGCTCGATTGACCTGGAGTCACCCAATGAATTGGGATTCAGATCTGCCAAGACAAAAGCGACTATAGACCAGAAAACTGTTGCTGATCGACCGGCAATGTCAAGGCGAGAACAGCAACTGGAGAGGAATGAGAGCACTACTCCTAGACAACATCTGACCGAGAAAGAGTCAAGGGATTTCCGATGGATTCACACTCCCGTCCACAATGTACGTGCTGAGCTCTGAATCCGATTGTCCGAGTCCGACACTAACAAGGTCAAATTCTGAGTAGATGCGACTGGCCGAGGTATGTCCGGAGCTTTGATTCAGAGCAAAGATTGGCAATTCAAGCCATGTGATCGCTCATTGGACCTGGTAGGACCTTATCACGCGGATTGGGGTCGATTCTCGCAAGACAAAAGAGGAGCACGAGTACTTGATGAAACTCTTAAGGCTAGGCTTGGTTGAAAGCCCTGCAGGGGGTGGGAAACGATACATAAGGCCACAATTACTGGTGGGAGCTTGCTCAAGAATATCTTTGATTATTTCTACCCACTAAGCACTTTCAGGTCACTGCTCCCATGAACAAAACTGGAAGGACAACCCCAGGAGAAACTTCGAATATGACGGTTCCTGCCGGCGAGGATGAAGAATCCCTGGCAGCAGCGCTTTATGTGTGATCCTCTTGTTCGCAACAGATGCTCGGTAGTCTAATTTTTGACAGATGCCGTTTCTAACGGTTTCCGAGATTGGAGGGATGGGTTCGAAGTCGGATGGAATCGAAGTTTCATCTAAAGCAGCAACATCGACCACAGAATCAAAAGAGAACCGACTCGCGTTGAATGTCCATGAGCGTATGACTCTCGATCAATATTACTACAGCATTGTGGCGGATACCACCGTCCGAGACCGCGAACAGGTCCTTTCTCGATACCTGGAATGGCGAGATAGTGGAGATTATCTCATGACCCATTCTCGCAAAGGAGAAAAGGAAGTCGGGACTTCTAGCGAACTATCTCGGAAAGTTTCAGTGTTCTCAGTTGATCAGCTATGGCTATGGATTGTTGATGACGGTGTGGGCATTTAGTTCCTGCTTTCCGCAGGCTTGAAGTACTCATCCCGCTCTTTCCAATTACTGACTGTCGCTAGCGACCATCGTGACTGCCAGCACATGTGACTTTCAGTCCTTTGTCGATCTCGTTTTGGAAGACCTGGTGTTCAGTGAGTCGCGAGGCAGGCATCCTAGCCCGAGGACAGCTCCTGAAATGATGGAAACTATTTTGAGAGTCATCACGGGTCCGCAGATGCACAGCGTCAGCGTCGAAGGCAACCACAACCTGAAGCAGCCCCTGGAGATCTTTCGGGATACTATTCGACTCGTGGTGAGTGTGGAAAAGTGGCATTTGTTCCGGTCCCGTTTCGCTCGATCAGATCACTAAGACTCCTCCGTAGGCCGAAGAGGAAACTAAAATGACGAGAGCTTTCATTGAAGAGGTTGTCGGGGCATCAACTGGCGCTGATCCCCTACCTAGGCGGGACTTGGGCTTGGAGTTCCAACTCCTGTACGAGATCAAGGACATTTAGAATGAGTTGGACATCCTTCTTGCACTGACCAAAGCACAAGAGTCGGTGTGCTCTTCAAGCTACCTTGCCGCACTGGAGAATCTCGCACCCTCCAGGCGCGCTCTGCGCACAGAGATACAGGCCGTGCAGCGAGAGGCTCAAAGCACACGAGAATCAGTGAGTCTTGAAATTACAGCATCAAGCTCCGCGTCTGTTAATTTCCGAAACCATTTAGATAAACACACTCCTGGATATCCGACAGAAACACACCGGCAATCAAGACGCCGAATTCGGACGACAGCAGGCTTATACCACGATGGTCTTCACCATTGTTACGATTGTCTTTGTGAGTGTGCCCTGCGGCGGCGAGGCGATATCTTCAATGGGAAATGCATACTGACACCACACTCGCAGCTTCCCCTCTCGTTTCTTACATCCCTTTTTGCATTAAACATCGCCGTCTTTCCCGAATCCCCCTACCCCAATCAGTGGATCTTTCCCATTCTGTGTGAGTAGTGCGTCTACCGCGAAAATATGCCAGGTGCTAATGGCTGCATAGTCGGGTGTTCCGCCGCCTTTTCCATTCCAGCGACTGTGGTCGCTCTCAATGTCAACGAGTTGGTGATGAAACCATATTATCGCTGGCGCCTCTCATCTCGCCCGAAGCGAGACCCATGGGAAGGGCGTCACCGAAGAAAAGAAACCAAGGACAGCGACAAGGCGGACAATCTACCAGTGGAGAGCGTTCCTCGTGGTGGAGGGATATTGAGTATCGCTACAGCTCTGCAAAGAATGAGTCCATCTGGAGGTTCCTTCGTCGCTAGGAGATTGAGAAACAAGAAACTTGAAGGGTCGGAGGGGCGAGACTGGGATACATCTGTGTGTTGATTGAACTGAATCAGTTCTTGATTCCTTTTGCGGTGGCGAAACCATATTTTAGGTTGTTCCCAGACCCTCATCAGGGAGCATTCTCCTGGTTATTGACAAAGCCAAGCATGATAAATTATGCTTATTCACTGAACAGTCAATCAAAGTGTCAGTATTGAAGAGTCATGGTTATGGTAAATTTAGCCATACAAAGAAGACCAAACTAGTAATCAAGGCCTGGTAGAGGTCAACAATGCCAAATCTAGAGAAAGACCAGAGACTAGAAGCCAAGCAAGCAAGCGCCCAAGATTTGATTCGATGTTTAAGACAAGAATATTATACCGTTATCGTAGTAAGTTAGCTTATACTTCCGGCAGTTCACACTATACCGCATCCAGTAATCCGTCGTCACTCCTTCCCCGCCAAGAGTCTGGAATGGTTTCCGCTGCTGAGTTCATACAACATGTACTTCTGTAACACCCACCGACCACCTTGATAACCTCGACACCGTCACTCTTTCAGATACCTTGAACCGTCACGAGCTGCATCAAACACAACCGAGTCACGCACGTTACCACATCAATCCCCACCTTCTTTTCTCGCATCGAACACCCTAACCTCAGCAATGCCGTGAACCGAAAGATCTCCATCCAACTACGCCATCCTTTCGCCCACAAACCTACAACCTCATATTACCACCGCACCACAAAATGCCCGAATCAACAACCCCAACCCCAACCTCACCCACACCCACCCACCCCCACCCCAACGCCTCCACCACCGACCACTACGCGCCAACCCAAACCCAACAACCGCGCCGCAAAAGATTCCGCTTCAAATCCCCCTCCCGCCCCAGCTCCAGCTCCAAGCCCAAAGACAGAACCCAATCCAATGTCAACCCCAGAGACCCCCTCGCAAAAGAAACCCGCCACACCGCGCACCGCGCCCGCCGCGCGCACCGCAACCGGCACCCTGACCCTCGCCGCCCCGACAAAACCACCAGCCCCCCCACCCCCGACCCCATGTCCACCGCACCAACACCAACAGCAGCCCTCGACCCCGACACCGCCTTCCGGGAATCCCTCTTCGACGCCCTCGGCGACGACGAAGGCGCCACCTACTGGGAATCCGTCTACGGCCAACCGATCCACACGTACGCCATCCCCAGCGTCCCCACGGGCCCGGCGGGGGAGCTCGAGCAGATGGACGAGGAGGAGTACGCGGCCTACGTGCGGAGCAAGATGTGGGAGCGGACGCGGGAGGGGATGCTCGAGGAGCAGGCGCGGTTGCGGGCGGAGCGGCAGCGGAAGCGCCAGCAGGAACAGCAACGGCAGGCGGGGGAGAGCAGCAGATGCGCGTTCGACGAAGCCATCGAGGCGAGTCTGCGGCGGGGAAGGGAGCGGAAGCGTGAACGGGCGTGGAGGGAGGGGTGGGCGAGTTATTTGGGGTGTTGGGGGAGGTTGGATCGGGCTGTTGCTGGTACCCAAAAGAGGAAGGAGGGA